>NW_018253711.1:18819-44236 GCF_001263595.1 Phalaenopsis equestris | reverse complement strand
AATCTGCATATTCTTTATCAAAAGTTACATCATCCCTTTTATCAATCCATTTAAAGTTGTTACGGTCACGTTCAGTCTAATTTCTGAGACATCTATAAAATTTTCTTATGATATTATCACCTTTACGGGTTATAAACACATTACATAGCAATTTGCAGTAATAATATTCTTTGAGAAATTGGGTGCCCTTTGAAGTTGATGATTGCATTGAACTCATAGTTCACAATGTGATACTTGCATATATTTTAGAAAAAAAAATATCTAAGTTAGATATTTATGACAACCTAACATATAAGAAAGTTGATTTCTAGTTGAAATTTGTAACTTAAATTCCCTAAACAATATGAACGAATCCTCCTTCATTCCATCTAACAAATAAGAAGATTAAACAGCAGGAACTCTCAATTCTCCCCCATTTTACCTAAAGGGGCTATTAGAAAGCAAAATTTTAATAGGATTTAAGCATAATTTAACATAAATTCTGTCTGTGAAAAATCTAGATTTTTATACTAATAAGAGACTTTTCATTAATTATGAACTAGAGAAGGGGAGAAGGATGATTGTGAAAGCATGTAATATTTTAAATGGTGCTATTCTTGATTTAAAAACATCAATTCTCAAAATTTTGGACATTGTAAAAGAAGACATTAAATTAGAAGTTTGTAATGATCACATTGGATAACAATTAAAGGACAAGTATTCACTAAATTGATCCTAAGGCATCAAGATAAAACTAATAATAAATTATGATGACATTAAATAATAGAAATCTAATCATTGGATATATCCAGATGGTATTGGTGTTTACCATCTAAACGACAGTTTAAGAGATCAACTCCTCCAACAACAAAAAAAAAAAGAATATAAACCTATAGGTAAGGTTGAGCTCAATTATCCCAAACCGTTCATATCAGTTTTACCCATCTCAATTAAATCTTATTTCAAGTTGCATGCGATGTTACCTCACTCATGCTATTTTATTATAACTCTTGCTTCACAAGAATAGCATGTGCTTATTAAATCTGTAGTGCCATGCTGTGTACTGAGAACTTCTAATTGTCTCCATCTTCTCTCATTTTAGTTTGTAATTTCTAACATTCACTTTAAACTGTGTAATAGATCCAAAAAGCCAAATCATAAAGAGAAATAACACTTAAATCTTCATTTATTTAAATTGATCTATTTTAATATCAAAATCAGGATTTTTTTTCTAACACCAAGATAAAAATGTCAGTGAAACCAACACTGATGTAGACAAATTGGCAATCTAAAAAGAGTTTGAATAGTTATTCAAACCAAAGACATCCCACAAAAATAGTTAAAGGGCCGTTAATTCCTAATGTCATGGGTCGCAGAGTCCACCAGAAAAGGAAATCTTGCATTCAATTTGAGCTATGCCATAACTATATAAGCAATATTACTTAGCAGTAAAAGAATTAACCTTGTGGTGCATTCTACCAATTAAAATGGTTTGAGTGTTTCCACAATCATCATGAACAAACTTTATATCTAATTCCAAGTCATTTGCCATACCATGCTTTTTGAAATGCGATCTAGCCATCCATCAAGAATTTTATATTATACTTTCAATGGATTATCAAAATGTCTTAAAGCACAAATGAGGAGGTTGAGATCTAAGTCTCGCAACTTCCTTTTATGCTTTCCAATCCTAGGCTTTTTTTTTATTCCTGTTTGTTAAGGTTTTGACCTTAAATCTATCTGTTGTCGTTATTGCATAACCCGATCCAAAGAAGAATTAGCTAAACACATGAGTAAATTTAAGGTTGGTGCATGACGAGGGTTGTCGTACTCAATGGTTCCCGGTAGGAGCGGAGCATAAGCAGGGAAATTATAAGAGTTTCAGAGGTCTTCGTGCGCTGCGATATCATCGTTGCCTTCCCAACTAGCTCTCCTTGCAAGGGTTTCGGTCCCGAAAGCGAACATTTTTCCACGGAACAGGAAAGATGTATTTGTGCGCAGTGATCCTGTCGTTGCCTTCCCAACTAGCTCTCCGTGAAGGTTTCGCTCACAAAGAAGATGGTTTTTCTGTGGAACTGGAAGAGAGGTAGGTAGATAGGCGAGGGCTTAAGAGAAGGATAGTGAACGACTGCGGTCTGATATTTACGAGAGGTAGGTAGATAGGCGAGGGCTTAAGAGAAGGGATAGTGAACGACTAATGGTGGGAATGCAGAGGAAGGATATGGGTGTCGACAAATTATTGCATGCGGTCTGATATTTAGATCAGGGTGATCTAGGGCTGATCTAGGTCAGAATGTATTTCAGTCGGTCTCACTTAAAATTTTTTTTTTAAAAAAAATTGAAGTACATCATAAGCGTAGATCACCGTGATCTAGGGTCAGGATTGGACACCTCATGCATTTCTACATGCGGTGTTCGTATGCAATAATTTTTCATCGACAAGGTAACAGAGTGCTCCTTTCAAGATTTTCTCGAGTTTTGGGTGCCTCCGAAGTTTGGGTGCAGAATATGTAAAAGACCATGTTTTGGTTGCTTCTTAAAAGCCCAAAAACTAAATTTTGGATGGTAGAATTGTAAATAATAAAATTTGGGGGCTATGCATGCAAATCCCCCTTCGCTTTGTTTCTCGTAATCTAAACCCTAGACCTCCTCCAATTGCTCACGTTCTCGCCCCCTCCTCTGTCTACCCAGAGCCAGCTGCACCATGGCTTCTCAGAATCGGAGACTTCCGCCCAAAGGCCGCGATGAGGGCATCCTCTCGAAGCTCTCTCAGTCCCAGATCGTTGTCCGAGGAAGGGAGGCCGCTTGCGAGGTTGCTACTGTTGCCAAGAAGCTCGTGCGGAGCACTGGCAGGGCCGCATGGATTGCTGGAACGACGTTCCTCGTCCTGGTAGTTCCCCTCATCATTGAGATGGACCGCGAGGCACAGATGAATGAGCTTGAAATGCAGCAGGCTAGCCTCCTCGGCACCCCTCCGCCCTCCCTCGCGCCTCCGCCACCCAAGTGATTGCTTTTCCTGACTTGCTCTGGAACCGGGATCAAGATTCCCTGAGGTAAAGCTTCCTCTGTTTTATGAGAAGTTTGATTCGCTAGGAGTTTGGGGCGGGTGGATCGATAACTCTTGAAATTAAGTACATTGCCTCAATGGTACTGTCTTCCATTCCTATTCAAGGAAAACTGAAAGTTTTGTTGATCTTCTGGGTTTATGTTGTTTTTAAGCTTAATTAGCGTTCAGTTTAAAGTTTGGTCTGCGACAGGGATTCTCTTCAGGTATAGTTGCTTGAGTTTGGTGCGCTTTATGGTTTCAACTTGTGCCATTTTTGTTCCCATACATTCAACATTTCTCTATTTCTTTTGTGAGATAATTGGATATGGGATCACTTATGAAGTACCATTTTTTTACCCTCTTAAATTGATGCTTTTATTCTCTTAATTGTGCATGCTATTGAAACTAATATCATGAAGGCAAGATTGCTTTACTCCTTTCTACTAGCTTAATAAATCCATGGATTGTTACTTAGGATTAAATGCTCATAAAATTTGTTGTTTCAACCAAGAAGATGACTCCAAATTTTCCCTTTTTATTTCAAATGCTTGTATTTTTGTTAGTGGTCCCACGTAACATATTATATTACTTTTTTTTCATTTAATGGATTGGAGAAATTTCTGTTGCGCCACAATATGTTTCATA
Source organism: Phalaenopsis equestris (assembly GCF_001263595.1). NCBI lineage: Eukaryota > Viridiplantae > Streptophyta > Magnoliopsida > Asparagales > Orchidaceae > Phalaenopsis > Phalaenopsis equestris. Next base: position 40,566 of record NW_018253711.1, on the reverse strand, counting down.
ATTTTAAAAAAAAAGTGGATGTTTTGGGAATTCTCTTTGTCTATGCAAGCAATTTTAGAACGGAATATGACTACTGTATATTTCTGGTTTGCACCTCTAGCAAGCAATTTTAGAAGTTGAATTTGAGCATTTTTCATTTGTTGATAGAGGCTGTTATTGCTTGATGCAGATAAAAAATCTTTTAGATTATTTCTCAGATTATGATAGAATCACTGTGATTTCATCCTTAATTTAAGGTATATTGTTATCGGCATAAATAAGTTGAATCAATAAAAATATGAGGAAGAATAGGCCCAATATCATTGGCCCACTTTTTATGACAAACCTTGATCAATTTCTTATTAGAGAAAAGCATGCCTAACTTTTATGCATAAGTTTTAACCCATGAGCGAATACAATGTTCTACATGGGAATTATAAATATTAAGCAACAAAAAAAAAATATCAAAATTTATGTGGGTGCTTAAACAACCCCATGTCGTTGATCAAACTTATTGATATGTAGTGTTCAATATAGCTAATATAAATTAATATTTCTTGTTCTCAGTGATATTTTATTGTTTCCCCTCTTATGTTTTCTTTTCCTTTACTTTGTGCTCTCCAAAATACACAAAAAAAACTAGTGGCAAATGCAACAAATCACCTAAACCAAAAAAAAAAAAATTGGCCAAATAAAAAAAAATGTACAATGTAACAGTGGCAAATGCAACAAATCACCTAAACCAAAAAAATAAAATTGGCCAAATAAAAAAAAAAATGTACAATGTACAATGTAACTTTATATATCATAATTTAACCTGTTTTTACTATTCTTATCTCCATTTATCTTCTTTGGGAGCAAACATTAATCGCTTACTCGGATCTTCATCGGATCTTTTTTGATTGCCAACCATTGCAAGCTCTTGCTACTAGTCATCACCAACTACTCATCGATATAAATTAAGGAAATTGATAACTCTTTGCTTTTGTGTTTATAGTGCACCTGCAACTATCTTTTCTATCCTATGCTCTAAGGACCACCTATGATTTTCTTGTTGTCATTGTTGAGATTCAAAATAGAGAACTTGGCGTGTGTTTGTTCTTTAGGCTTTTATAGAGTACAGAAGTAATGCCTATGTTTGATACCTATGGCAAAAATGTTTGATACCTATGGCAAAAATGTAGGAGATTATTTTCTTCAATATTGGATTAATCTTAATCAAGGAAAGTCTATGCTTTACTAGCCACAAAATTGATTTTCAAACTCAATTTACAATAACAATAATAAATCTTTATCCTACTAAGTGGTTTCAACTACATGCATCTTTTTTCTCCTTTGTGTCCTATGAGTGTCATATTTTCATTTAATTCTAAGGAATTAAGATCATTTCTTATACAATATGCCCAAGTGTTTTTAGCTCTAACTCTGTCATACTTAGCATAATTCAAAGCTAATATATCTACTCTCCTAATAGGTTCATCTGATGTTTTACGTTTAATGTGACTAAACCATCTAAGATGACTCTCTCTAATCTCGTCTTTCAGTGTAGCTACACCAAACCTTTCACGGTATATTCATTTCACATTTTGTCTAAGTGTATAGCCACTTATCCACCTAAACATTCTAATCTGTGCAACACTTAACTTAGTTTTATGCTTCTATTTTATAGGCTAACATCATGCACCATAAAGCATTGTAAGTCTCACTACCATCTTATAAAATTTTCCTTCAAGTTTAAGTGATACTTTTATATCATACCATAGCCTCAATACATTCCTCCATTTCAACCATCCAACATGAATTCTATTAATAATATCTCTATTTATATCATCGTCACTTTGAACAATAGACCAGAGATATCTAAAATTTTTAGTTTTTTTAATGTTTTGATCACCTATTGCTACAACTCCGCCACTAGATCTACTACTACTAAAATTACATTCCATGTATTCAATGTTAGATCTGCTCAAACGAAGGCCTTTAGACTCTACTATAAACTTCCATAATTTAAGTTTTTTCTGAACTCTTTATCCAATCTTATCCACAAGAAGTATATCATGGACGAAAATCATACACCAAGGTACATCCTCCTATAAATGTCCAGTAAGAGCATCCATAACTAAAACAAAAATATATGAGCTTAAAATCGATCCCTGATGCAATCTAACTGAAAGAGAAAATATTTGGTGAATCCTTTTTATGTTCGAGCACAATTGACAACTGACAACTCCAATATATGTATTTTTAATGACTTGAATATAAACAATATCAATACTTTTTTTTTTTTAATAAAACTCTCCAAAGTACTTCTTTTGCAACTTTATTATAAGCTTTTTCTAAATCAACAAACATTATATCTAGATCCTCTTTCTTCTATATTTTTCATCAAATCTCTCAAAAAGTGTATAACTTCCATAGTAGACTTGCTTGACTTGAATACTAATTGACTTTGAGAAATTTTTGTGACACATTGTAACTTATGTTCAATTGCTCTCTCTCATAACTTTAATATATGAAGCATTAATTTAATTTCTCTATAATTTGCATACTTTTGTGTTTCCCCTTTATTCTTAAAAATGAGAATCAATGGACTCTTCTTTCACTTATTAAACATCTTTTTAGTTTTAAAAATAGTATTAAAAAGTTTAGTGAGCTAAGAAATTTTTAGATCTAAATATTTTCACACCTTTATTGGAATACTAATAGGTCCTACAAAATTTTCATACTTCATTTTCTTTAAAGCCTCACCAACTTTTATTTTACTAATGTGATGGTGGAAATTTTTTTTTGTTATTATTTATGATTTTAAGATTAATAAAATCAATCGTATTTTCCTAATATTCATTGAAAATTTATGAAAATATCTCACCCATCTATATTAAATATCATAATATAAGAAAAATATATTTTGTTTTTCATTCTTAATACATTTTACTTGAACTAAAATTTTACTTTTCTTATCTTTTTGTATGACTATTTTATGTATAATTTTTCATCTTCTCTAGGATCTATTCTATTATAAAGATCATTAAAAGTAATTTTTTTTTGCATTATAAATTATTCCCTTATACTCTCTATAGCCTTCTTATATCTTTCCTAATTCTTCAAGCTTTTACATTTAAATTAATTTTTATAACAAATTTTCTTATTTTTTTCTTTACTTGCACATTATTATTTCATCTCCAATTATTTTTATTCATAAGAGTTTTTCCTTCTGATTATTCAAATACATTTTTTACAACTTGCTTAATAATATTCATCACTTTATCCCACAAAGTATTAATTTCTTCATAAATACCACAAATCTCAAGATCTTGAAGTTTATTCATTAATAATTTTATTTATGTCTTTAAGTGCCTCCATCTAATTTTATGATAGTGTTTAACTATATTTTTCAACTTTCAAATTTTCATCTTAAAATCCAAAATCAGTAATCGACATTGGTTACATAAATTTTTACTTGGAATGATTTTACAATCCTTACAATCTCGATGATCTATTTTTCATTTGAAAAAATTAATTTGTATTTTATTAGATCCATTTATATAAGTTATAATATGCTCATATATTTTCTTAAATAAAATATTAGCAATAATAAAATTATAAGCTAAAGTAAAATTCAATATGAATCTACTTTTTGTATTAGTCACTCTAAAATCATGACCACCATGAATATTTTTAAAATCATTTACTATTTTGCCAACATTTCTATTTAAATTTTCTCAAATAAATTTTTTTCAAGAGGTATCCTTTTTACTAATTCTTTTCGGCAATTCTAATTTTTTTCTTTTTAATATATATCAAAATCTATTTGGGAGAACAAACACTGATAAGTAAGAATTTTAGTATCAACAATAACCTTTAGAGCTATATTTTTTTTTATTTTTATAAGATTATCTTTCAAATTAATCTATAATTACACATAAGCTATTTATAGTATGACTTTTGCCCGAGTCTCATAGTTTAAATCTTAAATAATTAGTCTCCTTAGCCTTTTCTCAAGCCCATTTAGTTTCTTGAGTGAATATGATATTTATGTTCTAATAAATCATAATATCTATTAATTCAATAAATTCATTTGTGAGAGTAATTATGTTTCAAAATCCTATTCTAATGTTACTTTTATGGACTAACCTTTTTGCCCACATCTGTTCATAATGTGAGAGCCCTTATTCAATACTACACCTGACGTCGGTGCAGCAGCTATTGCAAACTTGTCACTATATTTAGGACGTACAACATGTTGCTTCTATGGGACACCTTAGCATTAACACAATGGTTTAAAAGATTCATGCCATAGTTTTTCAACAAAAGTTTTATACTGGTTGTCAACCATCTAATGCAACCCTCTACTTTTCACATCCCGGACTTAAGACCTGACGATGACAATGTTATTTTTAAACTCAAGTTAACGTAAAGATTTTTAGATTTGATGGAACTTATCTGTAGTAAACTTAAAATTTTTTCTAGTAGATTAGATTATTGTTGTATTATCATGATTGTATCAATCATGGACAACACCCTAAGAGCATTCTAAGTTCCCAAGGTTTGAAGGAATGAACACTGAGTGATCTTATAAAACTCAAATGATGTTAAAATTGAAACCATATTTGTTTCACAAGAAGATAGATTTATGAATGTTGACTTCATATCAGTTATTCATTTTTGTATCATTGGAGTGGTTGTGTTTGTTTGCTAATTTGTAATGCTATAATAGTATGATCTAGTATAAGGTCAAATTGTGCAACATTAGTTCGATCCTCATGATCGTCTCCAAGAGTCTCTGCCCTTCACCTTGTGCTTTTTTGTATTTTCAAAAAGCAATTTTTTATTTCTATCAAACTATGGTGCTCTACCATAACTAAAGAAACTGATGCAATAACATCATTTGAAGTTGCATCCTATAACTCATAGTACACCAACTTTATTTTCCTTCAGTTTAATCGGTGCACCCTTGCAAACCCTAAGGATTTCAACATCCCCAAGGACAATGCCATGTATCACTGAGAGTATCCAAAGATCGGTTTTTTTGTTGGATTTCACGCATACTTGACTCCAATCAATGTTTTAGTCAGGAGCGCTTATTCGGTGCGGACACCGCACGCAAGGACACCGCACGCAGACTTGCGTGCGGTGTCCAATTAAAACCTGACACGTGGATATGGGGGGGGTTGGGGGGGGGGGGGGGCAACAGAAAAATAATGATATGTATATTTTCTTACTGCGCGACACGACCTGAGTCCCGCCCAAGCACCTAAAAATTAAACCGTGCGCCTTACCAAAACGTCAGATCATCTTATAAGAAGGCAAAACATCGCCCGAGGGTCTAGCATCGAACACCGTCATTCGCTATTCGTTTAGGATTTTGGATTGCTTGCTTGAATCAGAAAAGCTTAGGGTTTGTGCTGTTGTTTGCCGGTCGAAGTAGATTCGTCATTTCTCCTCACCAAGATGGGATCCGAGCTCAGACAGACGGAAACCGAAGATAGTCCTATGAGAATGGAGACCGAAGAGCCGTTGAGAATGGAAGCTGAAGAGCCATCGAAAGTGAAGGCTGATAAGCGCAAGAAGAACTAAGCCAACGAGCGTAAGAAGGACAACCAAGAGGGTTCATCCCTGTAATTTTTTATTTTTGTGGTTATACTTTCATTGAAAAGACTATGTTAACAGAGTGTAGAAATTCGTCAATATATTATTCAGAATAGATACTTGAATGACTGACACCTGTGCTTATCTAAAAACCCAAAAACAAATCACTCAGGTATTTAGCTCAGACTTACTGTTTTTTGGTAATATTTGAGTAGTATTTGATTGGTGCTGGGATATCACAGTAGTCTGAACTAAATATCACTACACGTTCACCCAATAGTACTATAATAATACCATAATAATATCAGAATAACGCCTGAATTTTAATAATAATATCAAACTAATACCACATAACACCATCGAAATAATATCAGAATATTAGCTAAATAATACTATAATGATACCTGAGTAATGCCAGAATAACACCTGAATAAAACATGAATTTTAATAATAATACCAAAATAACACCATATAACACTACCGAAATAATATTAGAGTATTACCTAAATAATGCTATAATAATACTTGAATAATATCTGATTTTTTTTAATAATACCAAATTAACACCACATAACACCACATAAATAATGTCATAATATTACCTAAATAATACTATAAAAAGATCTGAATAATACCATAATAATGCTTAAATATCACCTCAATAATGCCATAATAAAATATCTCTATCTAATCCGTTAACCCTAAACAACTTAACAAAGGCTAAATAACACAAAAAAACATCTAATAATGGCTAAATGACACATAATATTTGTTATATTATTTTGTTTTATGTAGTTTTGTGAACCCAAGTGCCATGAGTTGTAGATGTCGGTCATCCATAGTGAGAAATGTGCTCGACAAGGTCAGACCTGCCATATCTGAGGACATCATGAATGAGCTGAAAATGATGAATGTTGATCAGTTTTTTGCGCTCCCACCTTATCCTCAAAACAATGTCTTGACATAACAAGTATTGAAATATTGACACCATGAAAAATATAGTATTTAGAATGGGTGAGAAAAAATTGAGAATAATGTCTGATGAAGCTGCCCTGATCAACATGCCAAATAGAGGAGAAGTGCCAAAGTGGAAGAAAGTTTCGTCTTATGATGTAGATGCCCGCCAAATGAAGAATGATATTTTGAACTTTGCAATCGGGGAGTCTTTTACCCCTTTTGATCAATTGTATATAAATTTTTTGTTATCAAATTTATTTTTTCTTTTTAGTAATTTTAGTGTACCCAAAAAATTTTGCACCTTTGGCGAGAATGTACAGACATTTTCTTCATTTAACTGGTCTGCTGTGCTCTATGAATTCCTCATTTAGTAAATTAATGCAGTAGCTATCAAAATAAGACGAAACCGACTTTTAAGATACATAAATGATTTTCTTTTTTTTTTGCTAACGGTTAGTATCTCGTATAAACGTCAGAAAATCTTTATTATTTGTGCAAAACTGAATATGACTTATCTTTTACACAGCTTTGATTTTATGAGCATACTTCTTTGGTGACTTTTGTCTCTCCTGAAGCCAGATCTCGAATGTTCAGGTGGTCAACAAACGTATGCTGGAACTCATCACAGATTAATATAGCCTTTAAGAGGTTGAACACTAAACAGACAAGTCATTTACATTATTAGTTGTTACTTAGGTGTCATTTAGGTGTCATATATTTGTTACGTTTAGTCTAGTTTTTAAAAATAAATTCTTTTGTTATTTTGGGAGTTTTAATGATTAATTTTTCTTAAATAAATTGCTGATTCATGATCAATTTTTGGATCTGAAAGAAGATGAGCGCAATTTGCTCTACAATACATATGGACTACCCGACCCAGTTCCAGCAACACATTTCCAAGGCAGACCAGAGACATCTGTATCATTTGTTATGGGGTCAGTCGTTTCAAGCGACATTGCCCCGGAGCCAATGTACATTGTAGTGAATAAAAACGTGGAAGCAATAATTGAGCTGCTTAAAGGCCAAGAGAAAAAGTTCACGGAATTTCAAGAAATAATGAATACAATAACTGTTGGAGTGTCGAGTTTTCAAGAGTAAATGTTGGTATTATAAAATATGATTAAGAAATCTGAAAAACAGACAACTGATAAGGGCGAAGTGGTGAGAGAAGATGATGCCCGACCATGCTCAAAAACAGACAACTGATAAGGGCGAAGTGGTGAGAGTAGATGATGCCCGACCATGCTCCCCTCATGGTGGAAGAGATGATGCCCGACCATGCTCCCCTCATGTTGATGTAGATAATGAGTTGAACATTGATGGAGTCCACCAATCCTCTCCTGTGGGAGAAGAGGGAACCCAACAAACCTCAGTTGTTTGTAGGAAAAAGACTCATGAACACTTCATTGCCAGCTTAATCCAAAGGGTTAAGGGTAGACGAAGCCGAAGAAAGAAAAAATTGTGTTCTCCTTTCACTGATTTTGAATTGAAGAAAAGAAAAATAATAAGGGACGTTGGTGAGCCGATGTTGCTCGATGAACCAATAACAGATGCCGTTGTAGATATGAATGCCGGTAAGGGCGACCATCAAACAATAACAGAAGAACGAATAATAGATAGTTTAGCCGAAATGGGCCTGCAAATAATTATATGACCTGCTGTACATACCACCTACATTGCAGAAGAACAAAGAATAATTAAAGATTTAAAAGGATCAGTAACTCTGACACTAACAAGTTTAGAAGATCACCCAGATGATGTGATAATGGTATTTGAAAATGAGTTTTTATACGATGTCCTTTATCATCTAAATTGACTATATATTTCAAAAGTATTTTTTTTTGTTTTGTAGCCTCTTTCAGCTGACTCCCAGATCGAATTTCCTAGCAGATCAATGGTATCCACTGAGATGAAGGTAGTGATCGATCAATTTATGTCAAATACATTAATAAGTGAATAAATCTTCACCTTCTATAATGCATTGTTTTTGTCTTATATGAAAGTATCACAAAGATTTTGTATTATTCTGCAAGAGTTTTGACAGAGCATGAGCCAAAGCATGAGGTACAAGAGTTTTGACCAGTTCATGTTAGGCAGTGGGTACATGAAGTGTCATTCAAACTACCTTTGTTTCATCAAATACTTCGATAATTGTTATATCTTGCTCCTTTTGTATGTGGATGATATGTTGATTGGAGTTCAAAATATGAAGAAATTTATGGACTTAAATGAGCAATTATCAAGTGAGTTTGAGATAAAAGATTTGAGGTCCAACCATAAAAATTTTCTGTATGAGAATCAGTACAGATGAGAGTGCTTAAGATAGAGTCTGTTGAGAAGATCTTACAAAAGTTTTACATGAGTGAGACAAAGCCAATTTGCACCCTCTTATGTCGTCACTTCAAGTTATCTAAAGAGCTATTATTAAGTCTGAAGCAGAGCAAACATTGATGGGGAGAACTCTGTATGCTTTAGCAATTGAAAGTCAGATGTATGCTATAATTTGAACGGGACCAGATATTGCATTGCAGTGGGAGTGATTAGCAGATACATGAGAAATCCAGATAAACATCATTAGGAGACAGTGAAGGGGATTTTCTGAGTATTTGAGGGGAACAATGAACAAGTAACTTTGTTATGAAAGTGCAGGGATTAGTCTACGTGGATTTGTAGATTCAGATCTGACAAAAGACTTGGATGGTAGGAGTACAATATGATATATCTTCACTTTGGGGAACACGGCAGTGAGTTGAGTTTCCAGGCTGTAGAAGGTTGTTGCACTTTCAACTACAGAGGCCGAATACATTGCTATCATTGAGGTAGCATGGAGATGATTTAGCTACAAGGCTTTATGGCAAAATTAGGCAAGCAACAGGAAATTGGACTTTATGAGTGCAATTCATCTTGCTAATAAGGTTATTTTTCATGTCAGGACAAAATACTTTCATCCGATGTATCACTTTATACGCTCTCCTGTAAGATGAACAATTGTTCTTGGAGAATACACAGCTAAAAACTCTGCGGATATGTTGATGAAAATGGTGATATTGAGAAACTGGAGCTATATATGACTTCAGTTGGAGTCCATGAAGGTTGGGATTGGGGGTGAGCCACACTTTGGTACGCGCTATAAAGATGGTGTAGTGGAAATGTAGATCTGAAGGGCAGGTGTTGAGTGCTATCAGTCCTCAAGTATGATATTGTTGAGGTGTGGAGTTTGGAAGAACATCCAAAACAAAGTAGCCATGCAAGCAGGATAAGGTATTGCAGGCGTGATGCACTCGCAATTGTAAGACAGCGCGGTCTGCAGCGCCCCCGTACTGTTTATCAAGCACCTACGTGCCTGATTACAGAGGGCATGATGTTCCTGCACCAAGTAGTGGCGTGGGCGCGCTAGATGCTGTTGGCTCTCCGATTCAGTTTAAAGCCTTTGTTTCGAGTGACTGAGTAGTTGATCTCACACGTGTGGTTCTCTTAACAATGGTCTCGTGAAGGTGAGAAGTGTCGAAGAGGATGATTTCAATGTGCTTTTCTCTTGTGAGATCGAGAGGTAGGGTTTGGAGCGAAGTCCTGTAAGTTCCAATGTTTGTAGAGAGGAGATCCAAGTGAGTATTTTTTACCTTTTGGAATTTTCATATTAAAAATTTTTTGGTGGCATGACTCCATGGTTTTTTCACATTCTCGTGTTTTTCCATGTTAAATCATGGTGTCTTTTTTGGATTATTTTTGTTGTTCTTCCGTTCAAAATTTTATTCTAGTCTTCTTGAATCAGTGCGATCTTATTCCGCAATGTGGTTTTGATTTCTAATTGGATCTAAGCCCTAGTAGAAGTATAAGATTTTCATTATCCCAACAAAATCTAGCATGAACTTTCACTAAAATTGCTTTATTTAAGCGTACCATGAAGAAATATATCAGCTCCTGCTTCCTGCTATCTTGATTTTGTAGAGATTTATCTTTTTGCTAATTCTAACACTAAATTAGCCCCCGCTTCACGATATAATTGCTTTGACCAGATTTTATATTTTTTTTTTGCTAATTCTTAATTTTAGTGTTCTTCACGGTTCTAAACATACTTCTCCCTTTGCTCATTCATTTCTTCTTGGAGTTTTAGTCAATCACTTTAAGCTAAGGGATATCGTAGTGTAAGGGCATCAAATGATGGTCTTTCATCCCTAAATGTGAATCAAGTTTGAGTCCTTTATATTCCAAATACATTTATGCAACTTGATAAAAATACATTTAGATTTTTCTTGTATTATTGAATATTTCAAGATTTGTAAAAATTTTTATGTTTATAATATATTACAATTTTCTTTATTTTGTAAAAGATGATAGGATTATTGAATGTTATCTTGATTTGGATTAGGCTTAATGTAAATGCAAGTTAGTTTAATGTTATTTTTATCCCTACTTTTATAGCAAGTGTTCTATCTTATAAATAATTATCTATTAAATAATTTATTAAGAGTTCGTTTGGGGCGGTGGTGCGGCACCGCACCGCAGTTTTATTTGTTTGGGTAAACCGCATTTTGACAGTTTTGCAGTGCAACTTTATAAATGCGGTTTGACTTTTTTTTTTAATTTTGTAATATCTACCGCAACTTTTTGAGCATCGTACTATTATTCAAGAACTTCACAACTGCTTTTTTAATAAGCTACAATTGCCTCAAACAAACCTTGACTAAATCTTGAAAATTTTTACAGTTTCTTATATCTGTGGTGGTCGATACCTTCCAACCACACAAATTTGTCCTTCTTTGATATCACCCACCTATTGTTGCTGAAAAAGCACTCTTAAAGCAGCAAAAAACATTTTCAATTAATATTGCTCTCTTATATTTTAAATTGCTTATCATCAGAATCTGAATGTTTGTATATTAATCCACTTCCTCATGTCAATTTAAATATTTTGAAACCTAATAAATTTCTTCCATTTGTTATAATGTCAAGATTGAGCTTAAAATTTGACGTGTATAAGATGTATATTATATTCATTGGAAATACATGACACAAAAAACTCATCTATGGAGTTGCAAAATTCTCATGATTCATTTTAGAACCAAATGTTATAATTTATTAACATGTTTCATTCAGTTTATGCACATATAAGTATTGAGTCATATTATGAATGTGATATAAATATGTCTAATGATTAAACCGAGGTTGCGTTTGGCGCATCTTTTTTGCTGCAGTGCGACATGAAAACCCAATTCTTCCCATTTGATTTGCACAGCGCGGGCACATTTACTTAAATGCGCCCGATAAGTCACGATGTGGCCATGACCCCACGTTTTTTGCTTCCATCCTTTCGCTATTACCCTCATGCCCTCCACTTATCTCTGGAGTCCCCTTTCGCCCATTGATTTATCCTGAACCCGACTGTGATCACTAGTCTGATAATTTTTCGGCCATGAGAGGAACCTTCAACACCGATCTCATCACTCTGTTCTGTTCTTCTCCTCGTCATTGTGGCAGCTGGCGGTGGTGGGTGAGGAGGCCTCAGTGAATGAAGCATCGTTGAAGGTGTCGGAAGGTGAGGTTAAGCCAGATGATGAGGAGATCCAAGAGATTGAGTTTAGGGCTGTCAAAACGACTCGTTGTTTGCGAACAGCTCATGTTCGGCTCGTTAAGAAGCTCATGTTCGATTTGTTCATTTGTGTTCAACTCGTTTTGGCTCGAAATACTTCTCAACAATTATATATATATAATATTAATGTGTAGTACTTTTAAAATATTTAATTGACTACAAGGCTGTAAGGTTTTCTAATCAATTAAAATTATTAGTTAAAAATTATAATAAAAATATATTAAATTATATTTAAATGATATTTTAATATAAACAAAATATTTAAATCTTGCCCCAACTCTTAGCATCTTACGACTGCGTGATTAGGGTTGTTAAAACGACTCTTTGTTCGCCAAAAGTTCGTGTTCAACTCGCTAAGCAAACGAGCCGAATACAAACACACTTTTTGTGTTCGAAATATAAACGAGTCAAACACGAATACTGATATTTTTTAACGAGCCGAACACGAGCTGAGCCTGGGCTCGCTTCTTTTCGGCTCATTTACATCCCTAGTCGAGTTGTCACTGCCTGAACTACGAGGTTGTGTCTTTTTAATTTACCGGACTTATATTTCTGTAGTGTTTTTTGGGGAAATTTGGTGCTTGATTTGGGTTGCAGCACGTTGGAGTTGGAGGTATTTTGTTTTTGAGCTTGCTACTTTTGGCTTTAAGGTGACAGAGACTGACTGCTTGGGGCTTCTCTATATTTTGCTTGGGATTCTAGGCTGTGCATGAATAAATGAATTTTCCTCGAATTTTTATTTTTATTTTTTGAGGTTTTAATTGAGGATGCTGGCCAGAAGCGTGATTGGTTTCGATTGTTCTTTTAATAGGTTACAATGACTCTAAGAAGTCGGTTTCTCAATCCTTCTTTGCATTGTAGGGATTTTGTTCTAGGAGGTTGGCTTAGGAATCTATTTTCATGTATGAATTATGCAACCTGGATTGGTTTAGTTATAAACAACACAACAATACTGAGACAAAAAAAGTATCTTTATTATAAACAACCGTAATACAATAGCTGCACAAATGCACAAAACAAATAGACACGTAACTTCACCATAGCAGCTTCTTGACACAGTTCTTGCACAACGGTTTTTTAAAAAGTTGTTGCTGCCCCAAACAAACCCTAAATTTGGCTAAAGGTTCTAAATGAAATAGTTTAGGAATCATTCAATTATTTTATATTTAACTCATACGATGATGCGTCAATCTTAGTTCTTACTTGTATCCACAAGACCAAGGTTTGAAATAACATTATTGGGTGTTGATATATGTGTGTGTGTGGGCGCGTGCGTGCAAGCCTTGGCCTGTTGGTGGCGGGGTCGCTGTAAGTCCCCTCAGGTCAAGGTTCGATCTCTCGAATAGTTAGCACATAGTGCGGCTCTCATCATGGGGCCAAAAAGTGCATGAGAAATCGATATTCGGGCCTCTACCAAATATCGATTTCCTTTTCTGGTGTAAGCCTCAAAATTAAACTATGAATTTAATGCAAAATACGCAATACTAAATATCAGAGTAATATTAAAGTGTGATGTCAAAATAAGATTATAAAATGTCAAACTAAAATTATAAAAGACTTAGAAGGCTATAAACGCTAAATAACGAATCATTTTTACTCCCAATTCAACTTAAACAAGTAATATATGAATTCAAAAGTGTCTTCATTAAGTATTATTATTATAATTAATCGTTTTCTCTATTCGCTCATCCATATTTGTATTAAATTTATCTTAATCTTCCTTATCACCTTCAATGTCAACAAAATTCTTCTTTAAGCAAAAAAAATCAACAAGAACATTATTGATGATTCTAATTTCCATTACACACAATTTTATGCTAATATTTTCTTTTACTTATTGACTTGTGCTGTTATTGTTCTTTTCTCCACTAAAGTAGTCAAAATTGAGATATTCCTCGTATAATTGTGATTGTGTAACTCACTTTTATCCTCAAATCATTCATCATTTGATGACATAATATTACCAAGCTATCATTATCCTCCTAAATTTTCTTCATTAAATACTTATCTTTAAATCTCTTGTCGTGCGCTTAGTATAAACCAATGAGTTCATCTTTACATCCTTTTTATTTCCCCACAATTCACTTCTTTCACTTTTTCAGGCACTTTGGGACATGGGGCAACTTTGTTGTAAAAATAAAAAAGATATTATTTTATTTCTATTATTGTTCTTTTGTCTAATTTATCACCTTTTCAGGCACTTTGGGACAAGGTGTAACTTTGTTGTGAGAATCAAAGATTGATTATTTTATTTTTTATTATTGCTCTTTTTTTTTTAAATTTATCACGCTAGTTTCATTTTAAATAAATGTAAATCATTTGAAATTAACACTTAAAAACTATACTTCTATGCTATATCTTTCTTATTACTCATTAAACTTTTGTGAGGACCCTGGACAAATTAAAAGTAACCATAAACTGAAATTTCATGTAAAATAGAAAAAGTCTGTTCAAAGGAGATTTGAATATGTTAATGATCAATTGAAACAAAATGAGTTAATAAAGAAACAAATAAGAGTAGAGGAGAAGAAAAAAAGAGGAAAATGGCTACTAGTGTTAGGAGTGGTGGTGATTGAGCAATTGCAGGCAGTATTTTATGATGAGTATCTCCTTGAGCTACTGAGGCTTTCAATTTAGTTTGGATTCCTAGTAGCAGCATGTCAGTTGTGTGTGGGTGGATTTGCTTCTCAAATTGCATAATTTTGAGCAATGATATGAATTTTATGACAGTTTGGTATAGGAGTGTTCTGTACAGCTATCCAAAATTATCTTGTCTTGGTGATACTTCATAATATGCACTAGTTTTTTTAAACTTTAAAGATTCTCAAATGTGCTTATTCTGGATATCTAGTCATCAAACTCATCTTCACTAGTTAAAATTTGGTCTTTGCTGAGTTGATTTGTAAAGGTTGTTATAATGACTCGTTTGAGTTCCACAAATGGACTAAAATGATGATAATGATTATTCATTAATGTTCAAAACTCCTGTTGAACTTAACCCAAATGCTATACTTGTGATTTCTATTGCGCCTAAATTTGAGGATGATGCAGCCTATATTTGCTATTTTGAGATGATGGAACACGTTGATTCACAAGTTTTATTATTCTTATAAGAAATTTTTTCAAGCATGTATGTGATTCCTCGTGTTTCATAGTTGTTTTATGCTTCCTCACCAAAAACATAGAATGACTAGTTACCACTTATTCTACCTTTATTTTATTTTGCAATTTTCTATGCTATTTTTCAGAAGGTTATGATGCAATATGATGATATATCCGAATGCTCCGTAGTCTATTTTCTATGTCCAATTTGCACATGTTGAAGGTTTAATAGTGGCTAATTAAGTAGTATCTTTTCCTCCACCATGAAAATGGATATACGGTCTTCTCTTTAGCTCTTCAGAAGAATGGTTATATTAGCCTCAGAACAATTCATGAACACGAAAATATATTTAGATTTCTATTACTATTATGAAATGTTTTAATTTTTGTTAAGTTTTAAATTTTTTTTATTTGTTTAGTATTATTTGATAGACAGAACTGTTTGGAGATTTCTTGGTTTGGATTATGCTTAAATTCAGTTAATTTGATGCTTTTTGCATCCTTATTTCTATATCTAGAATTGTTTTGTAAAATAATAATAATAATAATAATAATAATAATAATGATATTGAATGATGAATTAGATCTTAAAAGATTCCAATTGCTATTTTCTCTCCAATGCAATTGACAGGATTATCTTCCCCCTACCATTTCTCTAATTCTTCCTGTGCTTGTCTCATCCCCAGAAAAATCCTAGTCTCATATTTCTATAACTAGAATTGTCTTGTAAATGATTTTTGATTGAATGATGAATTAAATCTTAAAATATTTTATCTAGTTTTCTTTCTCTCATATAATCAATGGAATTCTATTTTCTCCCATATCTCTATTCCTCATTGCACAACATCAAAGGAAATATCCTCGCCTCATCATGTCTCCATATCCTTTTTCATTAATAATAGCCTTGCAGCCCTAATTTACATTTCTATCGAGTTGCGGTCCTCATATTCTTATAATTTGTAGAAACTCATGTAAAACCCTCTTCCATTCCTACTTTTGGTTCAGAAAAGCTGAAGATATCACTTTAGACCTATTTGATGATTTATTATTTCCACTAATATAAAACTTTATCATCAAGAACAAGCTTTTATCCAACCAAGTGGGGTCAGCTATATGAATTATTTTTCTCCATTGTGTGTTCTATTGTGTGTCATATTTTTATTTAATTCTAATAGATTAAGATCGTTTTTTATACTATATTCCCAAGTCTGTTTAGGTCAATCTCTGCTTTTTTTAAGCTAAGTCGAATCTAAAACATCAACTCTTCTAATCGTATCATCAGATGCCCAACATTTAATGTGACCAAACCATATAAGATGACTCTCTCCCACTGGAGCTACACCAACTCGATCACGGATATATTAATTTCACATTTTGTCGCTAAGTGTCCAGTCACTCGTCCACGTAAGCATTGTCATCTCACTAACACTTGACTTTGTTTTATGCTTCTCTTTTAAAGGCCAACATTTTGCGCCATAGAGCATTGCTGTCTCACCACCATCTTATAAAAATTTTCTTCAAGTCTAAGAGGTACTTCTTTGTCACAATATGCTGGAAGTATTCTTCTGCTACAACCAACCAACTTGAATTCTAATAATAACATCCCTATCTTTATCAACATCACTTTGAACCGGGGTTGTTGAAATGGATCGTTCGCGAATAGTTCATGTTTAGCTCATTAAGAAGCTTGTGTTCAATTTGTTCGTTAAGCAAACTCGTGTTCAACTTGCTAAGCTAACGAGCCGATTACAAACAAATTTTGTGTTTGAATTATAAACGAGCCGAACTCAAACAGTGTCATTTTTTAACGAGTGGAACATGAGTTGAGTATGAGTTTGCTTGTGTTCGGCTCGTTTACACCTCTACTTTGAACAATACACTCGGGATATCTAAAATGTTCACATTTTTTAATGATTTGATCAACTATAGTCATAGCTCTGTCACTAGAGCTACAACTACTAAAATTACATTCCATGTATTCAGTTTTTTAGATCTACTCTCAGTTTTAGATCTACTCAAATGAAGGTCTTTAGACTCCCATGTAGACCTCCATAATTCAAGTTTTTTCTGAACCTTTTTCTCTTGTCTTATCCATAATAAGGATATCACCAGCAAAAAGTATACACCAAGATACATCCTCTTGTAAATGTTCATTAAGAGCATCCTTAACTAAAGAAAAAAGGATATGAGCTTAAAGCCGATCTCTGATGTAATCCAACTGAAATATGAAAATACTTGGTCAATTCTCCTTTTGTTCGAACACAAGTAACAACTCTAGTATACATGTCTTTAATGACTTGAATATAAGTCATATTAATACTTTTCTTTTCTAGAACTCTCCGATGGACATTCTCTTGGAACCTTATCCTAAGCTGTTTCTAAATCAATAAAAATCATATGTTGAGCATCCTTACTCTCTTTATATTTATCTATTAAACATCTTAATAAATGTATAACTTCCATAGTAGGCATGCCTAACATAAATTCAAACCGATTAGGAGAAATCTTTGTATCACGTTTTAACCTATGTTCAATTGCCCTCTTCTATAATTTTAAAGTACAACACATCAACTTAATATTCTTATAATTTGCATACTCTTATGCATCATTTTTTCTTTAAAAATAGGGGGACTAAAATACTCTTCCTCTGTCTCAGACATCTTTTTAGTTTTTAAAATAATATTAAAGAGTTTAGTAAGCCAATAAATAACCAATCTCCTAAATAATTTCACACATCAATTAAGATATCAACCAGTTGATTTTTCACCCTTGATTTCCTTAAAGCCTACTCAAATTAATTTTTTACTAATGCGACGTTAAAAATAAATTTTTTTTATTATTATTAATAATATTAAAATAATTAAGGTCGATGGTATTTGCAGAAACTTCATTGAAACGTTTATCAAAATAGTTTATCCATCTATATTGAATATGTTTCTCTGAGAGACACTTTTGATTTTCATCTTTAATACACTTTACTTGAATTAAATTTTTACTTTTCTTTTATCTTTGTTTGACTAGTTTATACATATATTTTGACCCTCATTAGTATCTAAGTTATTATAAATATTACAAAAAACATAATTTTTAACGTCACAAATTTTTCTCTTGGACTCTCTATGGGTCACATTATATTTTTCTCAGTTCTCTATGTTTTTGCATTTAAATCATTTTTTTAACATAAGTAATTATATTTTATCTTTTATTGCACGTTACTATTCAGACACCAACTATTTTTATTTATAATTTTTTTTTTCTTTTAGTTCTCCAAGTACATCTTTTGTCACTTGTTTAATAGTGTGTTACTTTATCTCACGTAGAATTTGTTTGTTAACATCCAAATTTTTGAAACCATGATGTTTACTCATAAAAAAATTTTATTTGTCTTTTGTGTTCCCATCTAATTTTTTAATAATATTTTGTTGTATTTTTTATTTTACATCTCATCATCTTAAAATTCTAAACTAATAATCAATTTAAGTTCTTAAATTTCACTTGGAATGACCTTACAACTTTATATTCTCAACGATCTTTCTCATAAGGAAATAATCAATTTGTATTTTATTAGATCCATTTTTATATGTAATAATATGCTATATCTTTTATTAAATAAAATATTAGCAATAAGCAAAGCTAAAATCTAATATCATTTTACGTTCTTCATTAAACACTTCAAATTGTAGCCACCATGAATATTTCTAAAATCTTCTATGACTCTATCAACATGTTCATTTAAATATGCTCTAATAAAAATTCTTTCATCAAGTGATATTATTTGTATTAATTCTTTAAGTCATTCCAAAATTTTTCTTTTGAATCTATATCTAAACATACTTGAAAAATATAAGTACTTATAATATTTAAAATCTTAGTATCAACAATAATCTTTAGGCTATAATTCTATCTTCAATTCTATTAATTTTTATAACATTATCTTTCAATCTCTATCTATAATTACATCTACATCATTTCTGACTTCTACCTGAATGCTAAAGTTTACAACCTAAACTATCAATCTTTTTAACATTTTTTTCAACCTTTAGTTTCTTGAATACTTAAGATGTTTATCTTTATATGAACAATAATATATACTAATTTCAATAATTTATATGTGAGAGTATTTATATTTCAAGATCATATCCTAATATTAATTTCATGAACTAGCTTTTTGACCACTTGTCCCTTAATGAGAACTTTTTTTGTTTGACACCACACTCGGGCATTGATGTAGAGCTGATGTAGCAGTATTTGCTTTTTTTTTCACTCTTCAGACCCATACAATGCGCCGCTTCCAAGAGACATTAACACATTCATGTTATGATTTTTAGACAAAATTTACGTTAGTTGACTACCTAACATAACTCTTTAACTTTTTGCATCTGGAGCTTGAGACCCGACAATTATATTGTTAATTTATTATCAATGGTATAAAATTTTGTCAAACCAGTAAAATTTTGTCAAACCAATAAAATTTTTTCTCAGTTAATTAATTAATTTTTTTTTAAGATCAATTAGCATCAAGAGTTGAATGTTCATATATTAGGGTGGAACTTATTACGTAATTTTCTCTAAACTTTACTATGAAGGTTAATGAAATTCTTCAATTTATTTTTATATCATCATTAAAGTCAAGAAATTTTATTTGTTAAGGTTCATTTGGGGTTTGCTATAATTGATTATGAACGTAGGTGTATATTACAAGGATTTTTTTTCTTAAATTGATGTGGCTATATATATATATATATATATATATATGATACTAAATTAAAGCGAGAGTATATATATATATAAAGGAGCCAAAAAGCTCCTAATTCATTAAGTCAGGAAACTAAATTTACAAAAGGAAAAACTAGGAGTAGAAAACTCCCCAAAAAAGAAAATTAACTAACTAATCTAATGAAAGGAAGAGCCAGAAGGTCTCCATTCAAAAGTAAAGCTAAAGGAGGGGTGGGACTTTTACAAATCAAAGGTTTCTCATAGTGGAGAGCAAGCTTGGCAAGCCAATTTGCTGGTCTATTTCCTTCTCTATATGTATGGGAATAAAGGAGTCTTTGGCCCATACACATTCTTTGAATATCATCAAACCAAAACTTCAAATTCCATGGAACAGATGTCCTCCCCTCAAGAATATTGATTAATATATGAGAATCAGATTCTACAATTAATTGTCCAAAACCACACTTTTGTGCCATGAATATTGCCCAAAAGATTGCTTGAGTTTCAGCCTCCAAAGGATCCTCAGCCCAGGTTGGGGAATGGAAATAAGTAAACAATCACCCTTTTCATTTCTGAACACCCCTCCTATCCCAACATATGGAGCAGAAAAACTGCCATTTGTATTGATTCTTACTCCTCTTTGGAGGGCAATTCCACTGAATAAGTGCATAAGAGATTGTTCTAGGATTGATAGAGGTAGAGTGACAGAGAATATCTGGTAGCTTCTTATGACGAGAGTTTCTGCAGATAACTGTAATAGTTAGTGGCAATGACAACGACTTCCAACTTGGTTTCATCATAGTTAATCTTGTTTCTAGCCATCCAAACAAACCAAGTTGTAATGCAAGGTAAAGGAGGTAAGGATTGAGCATGCCAATCCTTCCAGCTCAGAGAAAAATCATGTCAGGAAAGCATGATAGTTTTTAACTTCAATCTTGGCAGTAGAAGCCTCTAGTCTTGCTGACTAACAAAACAGTTAAAAAACAGATGTTGAAAAGACTCCTCCTGTGATCTGCATAAATCACATCTGGAAGGGCCCCTTAATCCTTTTAATTTCAATATATCATCAGTGGGAATTAAACCATGGAAAAGTCTCCAAGAGAAAGAAGGACATTGAGGGAGACAAAAATTTGCTCCAAGCTATTTTACCCCAAGGGACCTCCTGCTGAGGGAAGCAATATCTGAATATAGCTGCAAACCAAGTCTGAGATAAATCCTTTTTAACAATTAGTTTGTCTTTTTTAGAAGAGTCTATTGAGATTTTCATAACTTTATGAAGTTGACTTGTATCAAGAATGTTTTGTAGAACCTGTTGGTTCTAATTGTCATCAGTCCATAAATCAACCACCTGAGTAGAGAGGCCAACAAAAGATTGAGATTGAGGAGTGATTTTGCCTTATCCAATCCAATTGTCCAGCCACAGATTTAACCCGCCTTCCCCCACTTCCCAAATGAATAGATTTTCAGCTTTGGACCTAACTCTCATCATGTTTATCTAGGTCTTAGAGTCTGCCAATTTCCTGGAAACGAGGGATGTTTGTCCTTTGATACACTGAAAATATATGCATTTTTAGACCCATATTTTATACCTATTTTTTGTGATATTGCACTTTAATGGAAGATATTTTGATGTTTTCTTGTAGGTTGTTGATTTTTAGGGCTTAAAGCAAAAAGAAGCAAAAATGATGAAATTGAAGTCAAAATAACGTTTTTGAGAAAATAGTCAGCGCCGACAGTGCAAAACAACCGAAGCTGGAGGATTTTTACTTAGCGTCGATGGCATCAGACTAGAGCCGACGACGCCAAAAGCGGTT
>NW_018253711.1:13690-17300 GCF_001263595.1 Phalaenopsis equestris | reverse complement strand
TAACGGTTAAATTTAATTAAATTAAATAGTTTTGATAAATTAGGAAATTTAGAGAATATATATATATATATAATCCAAAAAGAAATTTAATTAAAATTGTATTTTTAAAGAAATTTTACTTAGCTTACTTTATTTGTTTATGCGAAATTTTGGATTTGAAGGTTTAATACCTTATGATTCAGAATTAGAAAGTACTATTAGAAAATTCGAAAATAACAAAGAGAAATTAAGAATTTGAAAGAAATGACGAATAATATAGAAAATCCAATAAATGAGAATCAACAAATACCTTTAAAAGATTATGCGAATCCGACAGCCGATGAACTTTATTTAACTATTCAAAATCCTGATGTTGCTGCTAATTCATTTGAGCTTAAACCTGCTATTATCCAAATGATACAAAATAATTAGTTTGGAGGATCACCTACTAAAGATCATAACTTACATCTTGCTAGTTTTCTTGAAATTTGTGCTACATTTTAATATAACAGTGTCTAATGATGCTGTTAGGCTTAGACTTTTTCATTTTTCATCAAAAGATAAAGCCAAGACTTTGTTAAATTCATTAGCACGTGGATCTATTAGAACTTGGGGAGAAATTCTTGGCAAAATATTTTTCACCCTAAAAAACCGCTAAGCTTAGAAATGATATTACATTTTTTTGTTAGTTTGAAGGGTTTATCAGTTTGAAGGGGAATCAATATATGAAGTCTGGGAAAGATTTAAGGATCTTTTTAGAAAATGTCCACACCATGCTTTACCAGATTGGTTAGTAATTCAAACCTTTTGTAATGGATTAGTAGGATCATTAAGATCTATTATAGATGCTGTTGCGGGTGCATTATTAATGTCAAAAGCTTTTGATGAAGCATACTCTTTAATTGAAGAAATGACTACTAACAATTTTCAATGTCCCTTTGAAAGGGTAAATCCTAAGAGAGTAGCTAGTATTCATGAATCTAATGCAATGTCTATTTTGGCATCTCAAATTGCTGCTATTTCTAAAAAGATTGATCAAATAGGAGTGAACTATTTTCAAATACCTCCTGTATTAGAGGAAAATTCACTAGGACAGATTATTGATACTCAACTATCTTATGAAACCTTAAATGCTATAAATAATCTAAATAACAATTCCTATTCTAACTATTTTAACCCTGGATGGAAAAATCACCCTAATTTTAGTTGGAATAATTGTAATAAGTCAGTGAATCCATTTGAAAATCTGAACAATCAAGGAAATCCTAATTTTTGACATTGTTATCCTCTAGATTTAACTCCAATCCTAACCCACAAGTTAAGGAACAGAAGTTGACGATAGAAGAAGTGATGTTGAATATGAGAAACCAAATACAAAATAAAGGGTTTGCTATTAGAAATATTGAAAATCAATTAAGACATATTGCTACTGCACTTAGTAATAGACCTTTTGGAATTTTTCCGAGTACTGTGGAAGTTAATCCAAAAGATCAAAATAAAGAGCAAATTAAAGCTATTCAATTACGAAGTGGAAAAGAAGTTGAAACAAGGATTCAAAGAAATTGAAGTTAATGAAGAGAAGGAAGAAATGGAAAATGATCAACAAGAAAATGAACAAGCACAGGTTCCTTTTGAAAAACAATCACCTCTGTTTCCTCAAAGACTGAAGCAGAAGAATAAAGATAAACAATTTACAAAATTTTTGGAAATCCTTAAGAAGTTAACGATAAAATTTCTTTTGTTGAAGCTTTGGAACAAATGCTAAACTATGTAAAATTTATGAAGGATGTACTAAATAAAAAAAGGAAGTTTACAGATCATGAGACTGTTGCACTCAGTGAAGAGTGTAGTGTTATTATTTAGAATAAGCTTCCTGAAAACTAAAAGATCCTGGTAGTTTTATTATACCTTGTATACCTTGTGCAATTTTTTATGGAAAAGCTTTATGTGATTTAGGAGCGAGTATTAATATTATGCCCTTATTAATTTTTAAACGTTTAGATTTGGGAGAAATTTCCCCTACTACTGCAACTCTTCAGTTAGCTGAACGATCAATAACTTATCCAAAAGGAGTTATAGAGGATGTACTAGTAAAAGTGGATAAATTTATTTTCCCTGTAGACTTTATAGTATTGGATATGGAGGAAGATGAAAAAATTCCTATTATTTTAGGAAGACCATTTCTTGCAATAGCAAGAGCTGTAATAGATGTACAAAAATGAGAATTAATAATGAGAGTTAATGATCAAGAAGTGAAATTTAATATAGTCAAAGCTATAAAATATCCTGCAAAAGAAAAAGATAATGAATGTTTCAGGATGGAAGTAGCTGATTATCTAAGTAATGAACAATTTAAAAAAGAAAAAAAGAATTCGAAGATAAATTTAAGCAAGGAGAAATTTTTGAGAATGAAGATGAAATTAAAGAAGAAGATTTGGATTATATTCAGGGTAAATTTGAAACGTTAGACTTGATGGAAAACAATAGTAAAAATTTTACTCTTTCAAGTATTAAACCACCTGAACTTGAATTAAAGATATTATCTACCCATTTAAAGTATGCATTTTTAGGAAAGTCATCTACATTTCCGGTTATTATATCTTCTGAGTTAACTGAGATTCAGGAACAAAAGTTGGTAGAAATGTTAAAAAAGTATAAAAAGGCTTTTGGATGGACTTTAGCTGATATTAAATGAATTAGTCCTTCAATTTATATGCACAAAATTTTATTAGATGAACAACATGAACCTAGAGCTGATCCTCAGAGAAGATTAAACCCAATAATGAAAGAAGTTGTTAAAAAAGAGATTTTAAAATGGTTAGATGCTGGAATTATATATCTTATTTCAGATAGTGCTTGGGTAAGCACAATTCACTGTGTACCGAAAAAAGGAGGAATGACTGTTGAAGAAAATGAGAAAAATGAATTAATACCAAGACAACAAGTAACTGGTTGGCAAATTTGCATTGATTATAGAAAATTAAATATGACCACCAGAAAAGATCACTTTCCTTTACCCTTTCTAGACCAAATGTTGGATATATTAGCTTAGATTGGCTGGAAATAAATATTATTTCTTTTACATGGATATACCAGTTATTACCAAATTCAAATTTCTCTAGAGGATCAAGAGAAGATAACATTTACAAGTCCATATGGAACATTTGCTTTTCTTAGAATGTCTTTTGAACTATGCAATGCACCTGCAACATTTTAAAGATGTATGATGTCAATTTTTAGCAATTTTATAAACATGGAATAGAGGTGTTTATGGATGATTTTTTCGTATTTGGAACTTCGTTTGAATTATGCCTTAATAATTTAGAAAAAGTTCTAGAAGTATTTGAAAAAGTCAATTTAGTATTAAATTTAGAAAAAATGTCAATTTATGGTTGCAGGAGGTATTGTACTTGGACATAAAATTTTTGAAAAAGGCATGGATGTAGATTCTGCAAAAATCTAAGTTATAGAAAAATTACCACCGCCTACTAATGTTAAAGCGGTGAGAAGTTTTCTAGGACATGCTGGTTTTTACAGGCGCTACAGAAAATTTTTTTCAAAAATAACTAAGCCCTTATGCCAACTTTTAGAAAAAGATACGAAACTTGATTTTAATGAAGAATGCATAAAA
>NW_018253711.1:12316-12912 GCF_001263595.1 Phalaenopsis equestris | reverse complement strand
CGAAATTACACAATGAAAGTTGAAATTTTTGATGTGTGGGGATTAGATTTTATGGGACCATTTATGCTTTCATTTTGGAAACCTATATATATTACTTGCTGTTGATTATATGTTCAAATGGATTGAAGCTATTGTTGTACCTAGATGTGATGCTCAGAGTGTTTTTAAATTTTTAATTAAAAATATTTTTACAACATATAGAATGCCTAGAGTAATTATTACTGATAGAAGATCCATTTCTGGAATAAGAGAATCAAAAAAATTAATTAAGTAATATGATATTATGCATAGCTTCTCTACTGCTTATCATCCTCAGACTAGTGGTCTAGCAGAGATATCAAATCATGAAATTAAACGCATTTAAGAAAAGGCTGTAAATCCTTATAAATTGGATTGGTCTGCTAGACTTGACACAATATTATGGGCATATAAAACCGCTTATAAAACTCTTATAGGAATGTCTCCACACAGACTGATATTTGGAAAAACATGCCACTTACCTGTAGAATTAGAGCATAAAGTATTTTGGGCTATTAAGGAATTTAATTTTAATCTAAAAGATGCTGGTGAGAAAAGATTATTGCAACTCAATGAAC
>NW_018253711.1:9201-12269 GCF_001263595.1 Phalaenopsis equestris | reverse complement strand
ATATGATATGATCGGAAGATTATTAAGAAGAAATTTGAATCGGGACAAGAAGTTTTATTATACAATACAAGATTTAGATTGTTTCGAGGAAAATTAAAATCCAAATGATTAGGGCCATTTAAGGTAATTAAAGTCTATCATTATGGAACTGTTGTGATTAAAGATCCTAACACCGAAAAGATATTTAAAGTTAATGGATATCGTTTGAAACATTATTATGAGGGGCACATATCTCAATTTAAAAAAAATTTAATGTTAAGTCAACCCAACTAAACAAATAGTATGTCGGGCTGACGACGTTAAACCAAACGATTTTTGGGAGACAACCCATACTTATATGTCTATGTTTTACTATTTAATTTATTAAGTGTCTTATATATTAGTTGATAATAATCCTACACAATTACATTTATTATAAATTAAGTCAAATATTAGTATTGGAAGAAAAGTTGGAATTTAATTGGTCGAAAAATGAAAATCGCAAAAATTTGGCCGCTGGCGTCGACGTCGCCCAAGAAAGCGGATCTAAGCGCCGGCGGCGCCGAGAGCGGTTGGACAGTTTCTGTGACTTTTGGTGGACTTTGGCGGGATTTTGATCCATAATAACTGTCGGGAGGTGTTTTTTAAGTCCTAAAAACTTCTTAGGATGCCTAGAAACTTTCTATTTTCGGATACCATGGCTTCTAATTATAGAAATACTTCAAGGTATGGAGTTTTCAATAGAAGAAAATTTATTAGTTTCGACGCGCAGAGATTATACGATAAAGTTATTGCGAAGAAGAGATTGATCAAGGAAAGATGATTTGTTAATCATGGGTTAATCAATCAAAGTGCTCCAGTTGACAAGATCATTCTGCAAAGGCGATGAGAAGTTTTATGTTACACTACCACTGCAGTTATTTTACTTGTAGTGAAAGAAGTCTATGCAAATTTACATGTAATTACCCAAGGAGTTGTCTTTGTACGAGGTAAGGCTGTATCATTTACTCCTGCGAAGATTAATGAATTGTATATGATAGAAAATGTTCAAATCTGTCATTATGCAAATTTCATTCTTAGGCCAGATATTTATAATTTTCTGACGGATGAAAGTGATATGTGGGAAGTACGAGATGAAGGATATATTAGTTTTCCTGCTTCATCACTTAATCCAATTTCAAAGCAATGACAGATCAGTAGAGTCACCAAGGAGAGTGCTATTTTAAACTACTGTATTCAATTGGAAAAACTTATTGATATAGGTTCAATTATATTTAAATCTGTGATCAGAATCATTATGAATGGGCCAATTTATGGACTTGGGCATCCTTCTACGATTTTTCTGATTTGCAGTCAATCCCAAGTACCATGTGAAAGTTGGGAAAAAGTTTTAATACCATGGGAGCCCATGATCCCTATTGATGATCAGTATGTTGGTAATGGACATGAAGCACTAAATGCTATTATAGATCATTCTTCACATGATTCATCTCCATTAATGCCACCAACAGTTGGAAGTTCGCTTGCTTTAGAGAAGAAACTGAAGAAAATTGAAAGAGAACTTCAAAGTATTATGAATGTAGTGGGAGATCTCAAATACCTTTTTGATCACCTAGATTGGAGAATGAAAGGGAATTTTGATCACAAGGGAACTTTTGAAGCAGGATTAGTTCAGATGTTTAAAGAAAAGGAGTGGATCGAAGAAAATTTGACAGATCAATTCCCGTACAGATCAATTCGATCAATTCCCGTACCGATCCTTTTACAACCTATATGTTCATTACCAATCTATGGGATACATTAGAGGTGGTGATAACATTGAGATCCTTTTTGCAGTAATGAAAATTTAAATATTTTTGCTATTTTCAATATTTTGATAGAACAATAACAATTTAAAAAGATAACTAGAGTTTTTGTAGAAGAAAAAAACTAAATATGAAAATATCTTTCTTATTATTATGAATTAGTAATAAGTATAGGATTCTGTTGTGAAATTATACAAATTGTGTTGTGCCAAATCGGAGCAATAATATTCTTTACTCTTACTAGAGATGCTATAAAGAACATTGACAAATTTAAAGTTTGAATAGTTCTGAAGACCGGCTAGGCAAGGAATACTACCTCTCACTCTAGAGTTCCCTCGATTCCCTCCACTTAGGGGCTAACATATCGTATCAGAACCTCAAGCTATAAATCAAATTGGGGGCTTTAGCTTGTAACTCTAATGTCCTATAATTCTACACACTTCAAAGTTTATTTCCCTATTTATTTGAACTCAACACCACGAGCTGCATTCTCATCCATGAAATCAAATGTGATTCTTACCATTTATTGACTGAGATAATACCATCTCAGATCTTCAATATTCTCACAACAGGTATTAACATCTTAATTGACCAAATCAAGAAGTAAATGAAGTGCGAGGGTTCAAATCATCACAACTTCTTCCAACATTAAAGTCTAATACTTCACACAACATCCTTTAAACACTAATCACTTATCATTTTAAGGAAAAAGATAAAGAAAACTACTCAGAATCCATGGAAAAAACACAACCACACATGAGCTTAAAAGTAGATATCATGCACACAAACAAGAAATCTAGATTAAAACCAAGTGTGGTCACAATGATAAACACTTATCTCAAATCCTCTCCACCAAATGTCTTGAAGCTTCTTTTAATTATCTTCCTTCACTCACAATACAAACTAACACTCAAAATAAAAAGAAAGTGGTCGGCGGCGGCGGTTACTTGGATGAATGATGACTGTAAAATCTGATGGATGGTTGGCCCCCTTGTATTGATGATCCAAGTCTTCTTTAATAAAATCCAAAAGGTGTCTTAGTGTCCCTTCAAAATGTGTCTCAATTCAATGAATCTTCTAGAAGTTGCATCCTCAAAAGCCAATTGAATGAATTTTCGTGTCCATGGGATATTTCCCACGTTTTTACCAAGGGTTGCTTCAAACACCTCTTAAAAAATTATTCTAAATTCAATGAATCATCAAATAACTACTTCTAGCACTTAAGTGCGGGCTACCTAACCTTAGGCACGAGCCTCTGGCGCGTAGGCGTCAGTCTGCGGCGCG
>NW_018253711.1:2964-8185 GCF_001263595.1 Phalaenopsis equestris | reverse complement strand
TTTACTTCCCTAATATAACTTCATATACATAATCAATTTTTTTCTTTTCAAATCAAATTCACTTGTAGCACATTTGAGAACAAATAAAATTTCAGTTTTAAAAATATTTTTCATCCCCCCAAACTTAAATTTTTAACAGATTAAACAGTTTAGCATCAAATATATATAAGCAAGAATGAAAATTTAAAATAACATAATAACAGGAATTTTTAAACCCTAATGATACAAGTATAAAACTAAAAACAGGAGTAAAATTAATTTTTGATCAAATTTTCTATATTTCATTTCAATTTAACATGTAGAGATTCAATAGACTTCTAAGCAGTGGGTATAAACATAAAAGTAAACTAACACACTAACTTGATTTCACGATCTCAGCATAAAACAGACAAATTAACATGATAAAAGAAAAATATAGAGTAGCAGTTTCAAAAATTTAAATTTAAGATCTAAGTTACTAGATTTTTAAACTTTTCAAAAAACATATAATCAAGTTCAATATAATATAACTAAAACAGTATTAAACAAACATCAACAGTTACTACCCTAGAATGTTAAAACAGGCCACTAACAAAACAAAACATCACAATAACAATATAAAAGGTCCCAAACATAATATAGTACATTGTCCAAATCAACACAAAACAAATGTAGCAAATACTACATCACATAGTCTTCAACATAAACAAACAAAAATATCTCAATCCTACTCCTCATCCTCAGAATCACCGCTATACCACTTTTCTGCAGGTTCATAATCAGGATATCGAGGATATGGAGGAAATTGCACTCCTGAGTCACCTCTAATCAGATTCTCCAAAGATGAGTGAAATTTCTCTTCATAATCACTCTTTCTGCTATTATAACTATTAGTATGATCTGCAAAACGCTTTAAATTAATTGTATTTACATCTCAGGAATCAGTAGACTCACCTCAGGTATCAGTAGACTCACCTCGAGATGTAGAAGCACGTGAGGTAGATGGTCTAGATGTAGAAGCAGCAGAGTTAGAAGCAGCAGACATCTACATTCCATAGCTTTTGGAAAATCCTCCTCTCTTTTGGAAAATCCTCCTCTCAGAATAAGGAATGCTCAAAATAAGTCCTCTCCTTCACCTTAGTGATGGGCTTTAGAGGTAATAACACTTCCTCCAAGCTATCATATTTAACTCTAGTCTGCTCACACAAAGAAAAGATCAAGGAAGCAAATCTCAGACCTGCAGTTGTAACAGTTGTAGCAGAATTGATGATAGTCTGACATATTAAAGCTTCAATGTTGATGAGCTTTCCCTCTTGAATAAAATAGTTCAACATCAATATTTCTATTGTCACTTCACTCTGATGATTGGTCGAAAGCAGACAAGCAGAAATGAAATAGTGTCAGGCCTTTGAAGGTGCACATAACTTTGAAGTTGGAAAGTTAACTCTCCTTTCATTAGTTATCATTCAAAGTCCTATCTCAACAGTCAAGTAAGAAATAATGTCGTCTAATTTTGCTTCAGTAGGACTATAATTTGCATAAAAAACATAACGTATCCAGTGGTAAATGATAAAACAAGTTGATTACCTCTGGCAAAAAAGGTATCAACTCCCCTCGAACTATGACTCAATTTTTTTCAGCTTTAGGGAGATTTGCATAGAACTCCCTCACAACAGATATGACTGCCACAGCAGAGAAACAATAGAATTGTTCCCACTAACGGCAAACAATTAAATCTTCCACGTCTCCACCCAGATTTCTAAATCATCGCTCTGGAATCAGTTTGGGTGATTGCAACGCATCACTATACCGATCTTAAGCTTTTGAACTAACAAATTTATTCGAATCGAAAGGGGCTTTGCCTTTGATCCTCTTCATTCTTGGTGACATTCTACAAATTTGATAAATTCCAACAATAACTTCAAAAATCAAGTTTAAATTACTAAATTAAACTTCCAAAAGCACAAATTAAAATTTCCATGCAATTTCCATTGATTTTTCCTCATTTTTTACCATTAATAGTGAATTTTCAAATTTCTCCAAATGTGCTCAAAATACATGGTGAAAATCTAAAAAATTTACATAGAAGTAAAGCTCTTACCTCAAAGAACTTTGATCTAGCAAATTTCACTTCATTCTACCAAGAAATCTTCACTTTGAATGTACCCTAGCCCTAAAAAATTGCAAACTCGAGAGGACGAAAGTGACTGTGGTGTTAAAAATGGCGATTTCTGGCTCAAAAATTCAGTTTTAACCGTTCGTGAACCGGTTTTCATGAATCGGCACTTAAGCGTGGGTAAATGGTGCTTAGGCATCCGCCTCTCGGGTTTGCTCATGAGCTTTCCCTCTTGAAAACAATAGTTCAACGTCATGCTTTCTCTAGTCATTTCACTGAGATTATTGGTCGGAAGCAGACGAGCATAAATGAAATAATGCTAAGTATTTAAAGGTGCACAAAGCTTTGAAGTTGGAAGTTAACTCTCCTTTCATTAGTTATCTTCCAAAGTCCTCTCCCAACAGTCAAGTAAGAAATAATCTCATCTAATTCCGCTTTAGTAGGAATTTAATTTGCATAAAAACATAACGTATCCGGTGGTAAATGGTAAAACAAGATGATTACCTCTGGCAAAAAAGGTATCAACTTCCCTCGAACCATGACTCGTCCTCAGCCTCTGGGAGATTTGCATAAAACTCTCTCACAACAGATATAACTGCCACAACAGAGAAATAATAAAATTGTTCCCACTGTCGGTGAACAATTAAATATTCCACGTCTCCACCCGAATTTCTAAAACATCGCTCCTGAATCAGTTTTCGGGATTGCAACACATCACTATACCAATCTTGAGCTTTTGAACTAACAAATTTACTCAAATCATAAGGGCCGTTGCCTTTGCTCCTCTTCATTCTTGGTGCCATTCTACAAATTTTTGATAAATTCTAACAATAACTTCAAAAATCAAGTTTAAATTACTAAACTAAACTTTCAAAAGCACAAACTAAACTTCCCATGCAATTTCCATAGATTTTTCCTCATTTTTCACCATTTTCACCATGATTTTCGAATTTCTCCAAATGTGCTCAAAATACATGGTGAAAATCCAAAATTTTTACATAGAAGTAAAGGTCTTACCTTTACAAACTTGGATCTAGCAAATTTTACTTGATTCCACCAAGAAATCTTCACTTTAGATGTGCCCTATCCCTAAAAAATTGCGAACTTCGAGAGGTTGAACCCATCCATCAAAAATTGCGAACTTGAGAGGAAAAAGATGACGGTGGCATTAAAAATGGCAATTTTGGGCTCAAAAATTCACTTTTAACCGTTCGCGAATCGATTTTCGTGGACCAGCGCTTAAGTGCGGGTAAGTAGCGCTTAGGCGCTTGCCTCTCGAGTGCTCGCGCTTAAGTGCGAGATATGGCGCTTAGGTGTCAGTGCACGATTTTCAAAAATTTCAAATTTAAAGTAAAATGTGCTATTTGCCTAATAAGTAAACCACCCCTAAATAGTCTACTCATAGCACTTAAATGACTATTTTCAACTTCCTATAAATTCCTTTATCTCAAAATTCTCCTTAATAACTATTTCAATTCAAGGCTAAAACAACACAAAATTTCACACAAACAAATTTATATTAATTCACAAACGAGTACAAATACATTTAAACACTTAGTTCTCATTCCAAATAGTCTTGGATGAGAAAATTTTCCTAAATACAAACACTCAAAAATCTTTCACAATTAAACACCTAAGTAACACGAACACTAAAAGTAAGTCTTAAACACTAAAATGCTTAAAGACAACGACTTTAAACACACAAAAATATAACTTCAAACATAGAACTTAATTCCATTCTTCATTAGAAGGAACAAATTCAGGTCTTTTATTAGTCTCTCCTGGGGCAAGTGGAATATAAAGTTGATAAAACGGACAGTGGTGACGTGCTCTGATGCAATCTTCTTCAATCCACTTTTGCTTTAGAAACATCTCTTTTTCCGCTTCCTCTATATAAATAGTATAGCTAAACTGCATTTTCAATTGCCATCCAAAATGCTTAAGATGTGCATGAATCTCTAATACCTTAGTCTCAAGTAAAGACATGGTATTTTCAATTTTGTTGATCTTCTTTGATATCCCTTTAACACTAAAGGCAAAGAAACCGTTATACATCTCTTATGCACTTTGACTAATGAATTTCTTCCTCATGGTCTCCTCCTTCTTCTTCAATTCCATCTCCCATGAAGACATCATCTTAAAATCTATCTCTCTTAGACTTTAGGGCTAGAAATGATCTGGAGTGAAATTCCTTCACTAAACCACTCTATTTATAGGCGTAAATCCTTCCAATAACTCCTAGACACGTTTAGAAACTGCCTTGGCACGTTTTTGTAAATTTCTAGACAGTTTTCCCTTCCTAGATAGTTTCCCCTTCTAGAATATTAATTTCGCACATGTTTTTAAATTGCCGCGCTTAAGCGCAAGCGTCGGATGCGACGCTTAAGGGCCAGTGCACATTTTTGCACTAGTCAACTTAACACCCAAATTCTCATTTTAACATGTCTAGATCACTAAATAAAGTCTTAAAATCAATACTAACACATAATAGTCTTAAAAATATTGTCCCGAATTTTCTTAATCACATATAAAACAACAATCAAAATAAAAAACACACTGATAACTATGGGTTGCCTCCCATAAAAGCGCTAGGTTTTGCGTCGTCAGCCCGACGTAATCAGTGCTTACTCTGGTTGACCCAACATCATTCCATCATTAAACTTATGCTGATCCCAAATCCATCATTAAACTTATGCTGATCCCCTATAAAATAAGGTTTCAGTCTATGTCCATTAACTTTAAATATTTTCTCAGACTTGAGATCTTTTATATCGACAACTCCATAAGGATAAACTTGAATCACAATAAATGGGCCCATCCACCTGGACTTGAGTTTGTCTGGAAATAATCTTAACCTTGAATTATATAGCAAAACTTGTTGCCCTGGCTGAAAATTTTTAGTAAGAATCCTTCGATCATGCCACATTTTCATCTTTTCTTTATGAATTTTGGCACTTTCATAAGATTTATTACTTATCTCTTCAAGCTCATTTAATTGTAACAATCTTTTCTCACCAACATCTTTCAAATTATAATTGAATTTTTTAATCGCCTAATATGTCTTATGCTCAAGTTCAACTGGTAAATGACAAGCTTTTCCAAATATTAGCCTATATGGGGACATTC
>NW_018253711.1:506-1547 GCF_001263595.1 Phalaenopsis equestris | reverse complement strand
GATAAATGTTCTAAACATGAGTCAAATGAAGTTCCAAACACTGAAAAGTCATCCATGAATACTTCAATCCCTTTTTCAATTAAATAAAAAAAAATTGTCATCATATATCTTTGAAATGTAGTAAGGGCATTACATGAACCAAAGGGCATTCTTCTAAAGCAAATGTGCCATAAGGACTGGTAAACATTATTTTCTCTTGATCCCAAGATGCAATTAGAATTTGGTGATATGCAGTATATCCATCTAAAAATCAATAGTATTTGTTCCCAACCAATCTATCCAACATTTGATCTAGAAAGGGCAAAGGAAAGTGATCTTTTTTGGTGGTCATATTTAGTTTTCTATAGAATCAATGCATATTCGCCATCCTGTAACTTGTCTAGTAGGTATTAACTCATTATATTCATTTACAGTTACAGTTGCTCCTTCTTTCTTAGGAACGCAACGAATTGGACTAACCCATGCACTATCTAAAATAGGGTAGATAATTCCAACATCTAACCACTTTAAAATTTATTTCTTTACAACTTCTTTCATAACATGATTCAATCTCCTTTGCGGATCAACCCTGAGTTTGCAGTTCTCTTCCATATGAATTATATGCATACAAATTGAAGGACTGGTTCCTTTAATATCAGCAATTGTCAATCCAAAAGCTTTCTTAAAATTTTTCAGAATTTTTGTTAACCTTTCTTCTTCTTCCATCATTAATTTTGAAGAAATTATAACTGGTAAAGTAGAGGAATCTCCTAAAAAGGCATATTTTAAATGATTAGGAAGTAACTTCAACTCTGGTTCTGGAGGTTTTTCAATAAATGAATAAAATGATTTATCTTTATCTATCATGTCCAAAACTTCAAATCTTTCTCGGACATAGTTTGAATCTTCCTTAAAAAGATCTTCACATTGATTTAATTTCTCTTCTTGCTCGTGTTCCAAATCTTGTACTTCAGATTTTTCTTCATAAGTAGTTCTAAAATGGCATTCACTTAGATATCTTATAACATCCATTCTAAAACATTCATCATCTTTACCTTTTGC
>NW_018253711.1:0-377 GCF_001263595.1 Phalaenopsis equestris | reverse complement strand
GTATCGCGTTATCTTTCTCCATATCTAGCACAACGAAATCAACAGGAAAGATAAATTGATCCAATATCACTAAGCCATCTTCTATAACTCCTTTAAGGTATGTTATCGAACGATCTGCTAACTGTAGAGTTACTGTAGTATGAGTTATTTCTCCTAATATCAATCTTTTAAATATTGATAATGACATAAGGTTAATGCTTGCACCTAAATCACATAAAGCTTTCCCTTAAAAATTTCACTATATACAAAATGCTGAGAGTGATTGTCACTGACGGAGGATCCCATTTTAGGAATAAATACATTCAGAGATTGACAGAAAAGTTTAATGTCATTCATAAAATTTATACTTCCTATCACCCTCAGACCAGTGGGTTAGC
>NW_018253710.1:0-2700 GCF_001263595.1 Phalaenopsis equestris | reverse complement strand
TTCTTAAGTGCTATGATGAAACAAATTTAATCCTTGTAGTTCTTAAGCACTGTGAAGAAAAATATTTAGTTCTTAATTGAGAAAAATTGTATGGAAGTAGACCCTGATAAAATTTAAGTGATCACTAATTTACCTAACCCATCAAGTGTGAAGGAAATTAGGAGTTTTTATGACATGTTGGATTCTATAGGTGATATATTAAAGAATTTTTAAAAATTGCTAAGCCTCTATGCCATTTACTTGAAAAAGATGCAATTTTTAATTTGTATGAAGAGCGCCTAAAAGCTTTTGAATTATTAAAAGAAAAATTAGTCATTGCTCCAATTATTTTTTTTCACCAGATTGGGGAAAACTTTTTGAATTGATGTGTGATGCTAGTGATTATGGCCTTTGAGCTGTTTTAGGACAAAAGCATGATAAAGCTTTCAAGTTTATATACTATGCTAGTAGAACTCTTAATAAAGCTCAAATTAATTATATAACAACTAAAAAAAGTTATTTGCTGTAGTATATGCTTTTGATAACATTAGATCATACTTGATTAGAACTAACTGTATTGTGCATACAGACTATTCTGTTATTAAATATTTAATGAAAAAGATGGATGCAAAACCTAGATTGTTATGATGGATTCTTCTATTGCAAGAATTTCTTTGAAATAGTAGATATAAAGGGAGCTGAGAATTAAATTGTGATTATCTGTCCAGGCGTGAATTAGAAAAAACCACTCTATTTTGAAAAAAAGATTAATGAACATTTTCAAGATGAAAAATTTTTCAATATTGATGAGTGGCGTGTTCCATAGTATGTAGACATTGTGAACTTCATTGTTAGTGATATTATTCCCTATGGAATGACATACCAACATATGAGGAAATTTTTATCTGAAGCTAAGACTTATTTTTGGGATGACCCACTTTTATATAAATAAGGGAAGGATCTTATTATTCAAACATGTATGCATTTAAAAGAAACTTATGAAATTATCCAAAAATGTCATAATTTTTATTTTGGGGGACATTTTGGTGTTGATAAAATAACATACAAAATTTTACAATCTGGATTTTATTGACCTACAATCTTTAATGATGTTAATTCTTATATCAAAACTTGTGATTGATGTCAACGAGCAGGCAATGTTTCTAGGAGTGAGATGCCCCTCAATTATGTGTTAGAAGTTTAGATATTTGATGTTTAAGGATTATATTTTATGGGACCATTTATACCATCTTTTAGAAATTAATATATCTTGTTAGTAGTAGATTATGTATCCAAATGGATAGAAGCTGTTGCTTTACTTCGATGTGATTCTCAATGTGTTCCAAAGTTTTTAAGAATGAATATATTTTATAGATTTGGGATGTCGAGAGTGATCATAGCTGACGGGGGAAGTCATTTTAGAAATGGAATAATGGAGAAGTTATTAAAAAAATATCATATTAACCATCAAATTGTTACTGCTATTACTACTGCTTATCATCCTCAGATAAGTGTTTTAGCTGAAGTATCCAATTGGGAAATTAAAAGAATTATGGAAAATCTGTGAATCCAACAAAAATGGATTGGTCAGTCAAACATGACTATGCTTTGTGGGCTTATAAGACTACATGCATACAGAACTCCTATAGGAATGTCCCCATACAGGCTAATATTTAGGAAAGTGTGTCACTTACCAGTTGAACTTGAGCAAAAAGCATATTAGGTGATTAAGAAATTTAATTATAATTTAAACGAAGCTAGTGAGAAGAGATTATTGCAATTAAATGAGCTTTAAGAGATAAGGAATGAATCTTATGAAAGTGCTAAGATTTACAAAGAAAAGATGAAGATGTGGCATGATTGAAGGATTCTGACTAAAAATTTTCAGCCAGGGCAATAAGTTTTGCTTTAGAATGCAAGGTTAAGATTATTTCCAGGCAAACTTAAGTCTACGTGGATGGGCCCAATTATTGTGATGAAATTTTATCCTTATGGAGCAGTGGATATTAAAGATCCTAAGGCTGATAAAATATTTAAAGTAAATGGTCACAGGTTGAAACCCTTCTTTCTTTACTTTTTTTGTGACCAACTTAAATTAAATGATTTTTTGATGTTGAGTCAACCAGAATAAGCACTGGTTACATCAGGCTGATGATGTAAAACCAAGCGCTCTGTGGGAGGCACCCCATAGTTATCTGTGTATTTGTTTTTATTATTAGGTTGTTGGGTGTAATTTAGAAAATTTTGGTAGTATTTTGATTATATATTAAGTTAGTGATAATTTTAAGACCATATAAGATGGCTTAGACATGTAGAATAAATGTTTCGACGTTAATTTGACATGTGCTAAACTGAGCACTGGCGCTTAAGCGCAAGGACCGGCGCTTAAGCACAACAGTTAAAAAACATGTGCGAATTTCAGTTTCTAGAAGTTCTAACTACAAATTGATTGGATTAAACATGTAAGAGAAATTTTAAGACATGCCTAGGAGATTCTGGAAGGATTTAGAGCCTATATATTGAGAGGGTATGAGGAGAAATTTCACTGCACCTTCATTTTACCTTATATTTTAAGTGAAAAAGTGAGATTTGTGAAAAATGTCTTCTTGGGAAAGTGATTTGAAGAAGAAAGAGGAAGTAATGAGAAAGAACTTTATTAGTCAAAGTGCACAAGAGATTCATAACGGTTTTCTAGCCATTAGTATCGAAGGAATAGTGGAG
>NW_018253709.1:11754-13338 GCF_001263595.1 Phalaenopsis equestris | reverse complement strand
AAGATAATTTTTCTTGATTTTTATCGAGAGTTTTCGTAAGTAACTTTGGTCATTTAAGATGTGATTAACTATAAGGAAGAATGTACAAACCTAGCTTAATCTAAAACCTATTAAATCCTTTATACTAAATAGGGGAACTAGTCGGCAAATACAAAGGTTTCGCAGACCAAACGGACGTCATACTTTCCTTAGTTTATTTGATCGAGCCTCATCCTCAATTCTTGTGTTTATCCTTCGAGATAGACACAAGATTTGAGGTACAGTGCTCTTTCATTTTAAACTATGAAAAAGATGGGGTCAGCTAAATTTCATACTTCAAAGTCCTTTCGAAGCGGGCGACTGGAAGCGGGTGACGAGATTTTGTTTCCGACAATCGACAGCTTCTGGCAACTCCCCACAAACCAATCCCCGAAATAACGCTGACAGCTTTTAGCAACTCCTCTGGGGACAAGCTTTTCTCTCAATACAAATCAAAAAATATTATCTTCACTCATCGGTAATATGTCCATGTCCCTCTTGGACCAAATTACCCTTCTTCCGTTGGCGTACTTTACTCATTTCTATCTTAGGAAAGTACAACTAACTCCTTGGACTTCTGGACTAGCTGTTCATTCATCTTTGAACAGAGGGGTTCAGAAGTCCATTAAGGACTCTTTAAATTTTCATGTGGGGTCGGACCCCCAATAGGTGTGTCGGTGGACTAATTACACCTAGGCATTTTTTGCCTTGAATTGGGTCTCGCACTGGGTCCTAAATTTTTTTCATGACTCCTTTTCACATTTGGTATCATGTTGGGTTACGCACACTTTGAAATATTAATTAAATTTTAGGTAAAGATGTTAAAATTACCTGTAAATTAAGACCCGCCCGGTCTACAGATAAACCTCTACTTTCAGTGCTTGCACTAAAAATTATGAGGTTTTTGGCCATATAGCTAACCCTAAAACTTTCTGTTTTAAAGCCCGCTGCGATGGCCTACCCAACGCTGACCTTTTCCTGCAACCTGCCAACGGACCGCAGCGCCCGCAACGTCGCTCCCACCATCAAGTTTGGAGCTGGATTTGAAGACCTCGAGGTTATCCTCGGGAAAGCCCCATTCGTGGTAATGAAGATCGCTGTTTTGGAAATACAAGAACCATCTGCAGAATTCAGTTTGAACTGCCTTCAAAACTTCCTTGCTGGCAAGAAGGCTAAAGCTGCTGCCGTCACGACATCCGCCAAACTTGCTATCCCCGCTGCTGGTAAGGGGAAGGAAGTGATGATTGTCAAAGATTCGACTCAAGGATTAATTGTTCCACCACCCGTGTTTGAGATCGGGTCAAGCTCAAGGACTGTACCACTGACCCGAACTCAAAGGAGGAACCGCAATAGAAGAGTTCAAAGGGCCATCAAAGCCCAGACTCTTGAAAACACACCTGATGAGGAGGAGCCTCTTCAATTTGAAGAGGTATTACCAGAAATTTACCCACTCCTACAAGGGAGTAGATTCCATCCTTTGACAGATACTGATGGATATGAGAGTATCCGGAAGATTGCTGTCGCATTACCATCACCTCATGGACATGGTGAGGAGGGAAAGAAATT
>NW_018253709.1:9420-10027 GCF_001263595.1 Phalaenopsis equestris | reverse complement strand
AAAAGCATTCATGGGCCAGTAGCTTTCATGCTTAAGGGACTCACCATCAAATCCTTTGAGAAGCTACTCAGTAAAGTCAGCAGTCTGCAAGAAGAAATGAAACACATGGAGCCACACGAAAAGGCTAAGGTGACCGGAGTGTTCGAAAAGAAATCAAGGGTAGTCGCAACTGTCGATAATGGAAAGCAACCAATAAAGATATATGCAGAAAATCATCGTCAGTCTTCGTCACAGTACCCTCAGAAACAGAGCAGTCAATCCAACCAACGGCCATCTCAGGGGGATCACCTCGAATAGCGGGTAAAAGAATATCCCTGTTAGAGCGACAGAAAGTTGTTTACTCCTTCAAAGATGAAGTTGTACCTAAAATATTCGAAAGCTTGATCAAGAAACCATAATTCAAACTACCTGATCCAAAGAAACTCAAAGAGGTGGATAAGAGGAATGAACCAAATTAATGTCCGTACCACCGGTTACTTGGACACACTATAGACAAGTGTTTTGTCTTTAAAGACTGGCTCGAGAAGAACCTCAAGGAAGAGAATATAACAATCTCAAAGGAGTATTTGAGAGAACCTGAAAAGGGTTCCATAAACATGATTTCAAC
>NW_018253709.1:923-9038 GCF_001263595.1 Phalaenopsis equestris | reverse complement strand
TGACTTTGTATGATTATCTTTTTGTCCCTCCGGGGTCTTATGAATATAATGGTTGTGATTTCGGCTACATTTTGACTATTTCAGGTAATAATGTGATTGATTATAACCATGCTAGTTGTGATCTCGATCCCCAAAATGATCCACAAATCGTACTTGAGTCCGATGAGCTTGTTGTCAAGTCTAAAGAAGACATCAACGATATCGCTTACGACAACACCGATAACAAAAAGCCAACTCTCGAGCGTCATGGTGCACCGTTTTCATCAACTTAGACATCTCCAATGAAGAGAAAAAGACACCGAAAGATTCAACAATGATATCTCAAGAAGAAGAAGTCACAGAAGTCAACTTAAGAAGCGGGAAGGTGTTACCCACCAAGAACGGTGTTACCACCAAGAACAGCTCCAGCAAACAAAGGAAAACAGATAATGACTCGAGAAGAGGTACCCCCACCTCCGTCAGTGAAAGAACCACATAATCAATACAAAATTGGAGCATCATACAAGGTAGACTACAACAACATGCTAGCTCATCTTAGGAAGTTGTCTGCCCGACTAAGCATCTACGACGCTCCGATCCTGTGTCTCTGGTTACAGCTTTGCTAGATCCAGAAATTTGCTTAGCTCAGTTGGCTAGCACATCCTCAGATGAATTTTACTCATTGAGAGAACAGTAAGGGGTAACCTTTACAGATGAAGACTTGCTGCTCGGTACCGCCGACCACAACCGTCCGCTCTACATCTCCGTCAACAATGGAAGATTTGTGTTATCTAGAGTTTTAGTGGATCCTGGAGCATCTCTTAATTTGATGAGTCTATAGACATTAGCAATTTGGACTTCAACATGCAGGAGCAAGGAGCTTACGACTGATAAGATGATGTTAAGAGGAATCAACCAAAAGGTAGAAAGAGCCCATATGGATCAATTACGTTACTTATAAAGGTTGGAGAACTCGTAACAACCGCTAAATTTCATATCATCGACGCCGAGACCTCTTTTAATGCTCTATTGGGTCGACCATGTATTCATGAGCACAATATGGATCCATCATCTCTACACGAGTGCATTAAATACCACAAAGATGGTCAAGAAAATTGTATCAAGGGAGATCTACAACCATTTTCAGTGCATGAAGTTGGTATTCATGAAGATGCTACCTACTACGCACCTCCAAAGAAGGCTATCTTCTAGCGCAAAATTTTGACACACAAAGATAGAGATTCAGACGGATCACAAAAAGGAGGTCATGCAACTCCGCTTCAACAGCCTTCTACCACTCCCTTACAACGAGTTGGTGGAGAGTCTTCTAGTTCATGCACCCGAGGGCGAGGTCGGGGGCGCGCCACTATGTGAACGCCATGCTCTGATTCTCCCTTAAAAGGTCGAGAGTTTAGAGGTCAAGGAAGTCCATAGCATTGGTTCAAAGCCGATCAAGTTTTATCGTGCTTCTACTTCTACTAATCTTAAAAATTATGTAAATTTGGATGAAGACCCTAATGAATTAATTGAATTGCCTTTTAGTTACTTTTCGCCCTTTGTACAAAAGTTAAATCAACAATGACATTTGCCAAAACAAATGCCAAAAGATAAGTTACAATTTTTTGAAAATTTATGGAATATTAAACGTCAAACTCCTAACTCAAAAGAGGGTCTCGGATTTGGTACATATGACCAATCGATGATTCAGAATTTTACATGGTTGCTACTAGAAGATCAGAATA
The DNA here is from genome assembly GCF_001263595.1 of Phalaenopsis equestris. NCBI lineage: Eukaryota > Viridiplantae > Streptophyta > Magnoliopsida > Asparagales > Orchidaceae > Phalaenopsis > Phalaenopsis equestris. The sequence goes on along the minus strand of NW_018253709.1, from coordinate 7,317 downwards.
GGATTGCCTCAATGTGGAGGATGACTCTACTGATCATCTAATAGAAAATGCTCCGCCAGAATTTGAGGAGGAAATCAAATCAACTGTTGATGAATTGAAGGAAATTAACCTCCGGACATAGGAGCAGCCCCGACCTATGTTCATAAGTTCTCTACTCAACGATGAATAATCTTTAGAATTAATCAAACTTTTAATTGAATTCAAAGACTGCTTCACATGGAGTTATGATGAAATGCCAGGACTATCAGCAGAAGTGGTAGTTCATAAGCTTGGGGTGGACAAAGATATGACCTCAGTAAAATAAGCTCCAAGAAGAATGCGCTTCAAAATAAAGCAACAATTTGTTGCCGAGGTAAGGAAATTAATAGATGCTAACTTTGTGTGGGAAGAGCAATATCCCACGTGGTTAGCTAACAATGTGCCGGTTAAGAAGAAAAATAGACAAATCTATGTTTGTGTCGATTTCAGAGATTTGAACAAAGCGTGTCGAAAAGATGAATTTTCGTTACCAATACCAGAAATGATGGTGGATATCGCTTTGACACATGAAATTTTCTCCTTCATGGACGGATCATCGGGGTACAACCAAATCAAGATGACTCCCGAGGATACAACACTTACAACATTGAAAACTCTGATTGGAATTTTTTGCTACACAGTGATGCCGTTTGGGTTGAAGAATGCCAGAGCGACATGCTAACAAGCTATGAAAAAGATTTTTGATGATCTCATTCAAAACTATGTGGAATGCTTTGTGGATGATTTGGTAATCAAAAGTAAATGAAAAATAGACCATTTGTACAATTTGAGGATCGTGTTCGAATAGTTGCGCCGATATGACCTTAAGATGAATCCCTTAAAGTGCGCATTTGGCGTTACCTCCGAAAATTTTTTAGGACTCGTTGTCCGTCATCGGAGGATCGAGATCGACCAGGATAAGATTAAAGCTATCTTGGAAATGCTTCCTCCCAAAACCTTGAAACAACTACGTTCCTTGCAAGGGAAGTTGACATATCTGATATGCTTTATTTCTAATCTCTCAGGTAGGTGTCAACCTTTCTTGACATTAATTAAAAAAGAAGCCAAATTTGTTTAGGGAAGAGAAATGTCAGCGGGCCTTTGAGGACATTAAGCAATATTTAATGACACATCCTATTTTGGCAACCCCTATCTCAGGGAAACCGTTGATACTTTATACCGTGTCTTTGGATGACTCTCACGGAGCCCTCTTAGCCCAAGTTAAAGGTGAGGGTAAGGAAAATGCACTCTACTACTTGAGTCTTCGTCTAATACCGACGGAGATAAGGTATCCACCTATTGAGAAGCATTGTTTGGCGTTAATTTTGCGCTCTACTACTTGAGTCGTCGTCTAATATTGACGGAGATAAGGTATCCACCTATTGAGAAGCATTGTCTGATATTAATTTTTGCCGCCCAAAAGCTTAGAAATTACATGCTTTCTCATAAGATCACCTTAATTTCAAAAGTTAATCCATTGCAATAATTGATGACCCGGCCAGCACTCTTCGGACGTTTAGCGATATGGTCAATGATTATATTGCAATTTGATATAACTTTTGTGCCCCTTCGTGCTATCAAGGGACAAATTTTAGCAGATTTTCTTGCGACACACCTACTGTCTGCTGGGTCCTCTCTCAATGACGAGTTACCGGACAAGCAGATACTACAGATGGAATTTTCTAGTGTGCAATGCTGGGAAATGTACTTCAATGGTGCTTCGTCAGCCAGGAAAGACAAGGGATCAGGCACAGTTATACCAGGCAAGGCAGGGATCAGTTGGGTATGTTGAGGTTCTCATACCATCTGACAGAGTCGTGCACCAACAATGAAGCAGAATATGAAGCTTTAATCACCGGATTAGAATTGGCAATCTCAATGGATATAACAAACATCGCCGTCTATGGTGACTCTCAACTTGTCATTCAGCAAGTCGCCGGACAATGCAGAATTCTAAAACCAAGATTAGCAGAATACCACTAGTACGCGATGAAGCTCCTGGAGCAGATTCGTGAGGTGAATTTCTACCAGATTCCTTGGGGAGATAATGCTTAGGCCGACGCTTTAGCAAAACTTGCTAAGGAAATGGCGTGTCCCCCGGAGGATTCCATTGAAGTCACGGTGCAAGGAAGACGAGTTTTGTCTCGAAATGACTTCAAAACTCTACACAAACTAGGAAAAAAAGAAACAATAAATGCAGTTGTAGAAATCAACGAAGATTGGTGCAAGCTATTAATAGAATATTTGCATACTGGAAAGCTGCCGGAAGACAAGTCTAAGGCGCACCACATCACAAGAAGGGTCATGTCTTACGCCCTGGTGGGAAATATTCTCTACAGAAGTTCGTTCGACCAAATGTGGCTGCGGTGTTTGAGCAAAGCCGAGGCACATAATATTGTCAAAGAAGTACATGCCGGATTGTGTGGCGCTCACCAGTCGGGGCAATAATGAAAATGAAGATCAAAAGAATCAGATATTATTGGCCAGCAATGATGTCCGATTGCATGGATACAGCCTGAAGATGTCACCAATGTCAGGTGCATGGGGTGGTCTTACACTAGCCTCCAAATGTGCTACACCCAACTGTTGCCTCGTGGCTGTTCGAGTATTGGGGCACAGTCATAATAGGTCCGATAGACCCTCCATCTTCTAAAGGACACAAGTATATACTTGCCGCTATATATTACTTCTCCAAATGGGCAGAGGCAGTACCGTTACGTTAGGTTATGACACAACACGTCTTTCAATTTCTCAAAAGCCAGATCGTCTACCATTTTGGAGTATTGTGAAGAATAATCTTTGACAATGAGACAGCTTTTAAAAGTATGAAGATCAACAATTTCCTCAGAAGACACGGGATAGATTTAAGATACTCTACAATTTACTATCTCAGAGGAAATGGTCTGGTTGAAGCTTTCAACAGGACACTGGTACAGATTTTGAAGAAAACACTGGATGAAAATCAAAGGGATTGGCCTAACAAACTGTTAGAAGTCTTGCGAGCCTACCGGATGATTTTTAGGACTCCCACTCAGTGTACACCTTATATGCTCGTGTACGGGACCGAGGCTGTGCTACCGCTTCAAATTCAGACACCATCTATCAGAGTCGCCATTGCCAACCAACTCACAACGGAAGAAAACGCAAAACTCAGACTTGAAGAACTGGAAAGTCTCAAGGGAAAACGATTCGAAGCACAGCATCATTTGGAGCTCTACCAGGCAAAGATGGTACAAGCCCATGACAAATTGGTCCGGTCTGCCCAAGGACATTTAAAATTGGTGACCTCGTACTCGTGCTCAAAATACCTATTCTTGCTCGCCGCAAAATAGGTGAAAAATTCAAGCCAACTTGGGAGGGATCATTTGTCGTTAAGAAGGTCTATACAGGAGGAGTCTACCAGTTAGTGGACTTCCGAGGTGCAAAACCCAAGTTACCAATAAATGGCCGATACCTGAAAACCTATTACGCAGCCTGATGTCGCCTGCCTACTCTTGGCTCCTTGCCTCTACTTGCTTTGAAATTTTGAAACCTTGATTGTTTTAGGGTTATCTATGTTGCCATATGTCTATGACCGAGTCCAAATTTTGTAATTAATCTCACATATAATGATAGTTTTCAGAATATTTTTGAACTTCACACATTCTCTTTTCTACTTTTGGATTTAAAAATTCCATTAAATTAAAACAAAACTCACACATAAAATGAGTAATCATTTTTATCAAAATAAACTAAAATTTACTTTAATAAATACTCTATTTTATTCTTGTTCATGCCAAACTTCAGCCCACTGATGTTTCTTTCTATCGTCTTCAGAAAAATGTCAAGACAGAGGCTGATCTTTGCCTTCCAGGATGGCTGGAACCTCGCACTGAATGAAGGGATGGCGCCTTCAACCAGATTGATATGGACTATGAAGGTCCTCTAATGGGCATAGTCAGCAATGAAGAAAAGAAGGGACTACCCTCACTGTTGAGGGTGACCACTCAAGACGACGTGTCACGTAAGGGTAAAAACGTGATAAGAGAACAAGATCCGATGGAGGGGCCCAGCCAACTGCCCTCCATGATAGCTACTCCAGCAAGGGGCTTAATAGCTGCCCACAGTGAACAAATACCAAATACTCCACTCCGCAGAATGCAACGCAGAAATGCAAGCCGAAAGAAACAGAGAGCCTTTCTGCGATAGGAACGCAAACGCCAAAGAAACGTGAGCGGTTTTCTCACCCCCATTCCTGAGGGACATATCATCTAAGATCCAGAGCTGAGAGAGACTTCTGCCAGCCTACCCACTACAAATGAAGAGTCAATATTTTTGACAAAATTATATGTACCCCCAGTCCCAGAGAATATCTTATGCAGAGGTTGCCCAACATGCAACATTGAGGTACCAGCCGGGACATCAGTTACGGGCGCATTTGTAGAATGCCCGGACTGCAACGTTCTACATCTACAGCATTTCAGTACCTTAAAAGAATACACTACAAGCACCAATGAGTCTCAGACTCCAGATTCCGTGGCAAATGAGCAGTATGTCCCATTGTGGACGAATCCATCCCGCTTGAGGCAGAATCTCATATCCCAGATCGGCCGACACCGGTTTGGATTCCCGCCGAGGCCCAGAGGAAGGAACGTCCTAGGCAGCTGCCAGCTCCCGGTATGGTGGAATATTACAAAATAAGCAAAGTAAACAAAAGAGAATTTGAGTTCTATGAAGAGGTTCAGGGAAAGTTTATCAACATATAGGAAGGTTTGGAGCTACATACTAGGGTTTTCTCTGAAACTGATGAAAGAAGCATTTTGGATTGCATCTTTGATTTAAGATATAGAGGTCGAGTGGGCCATCTCATGGAAAGAACGTATTCCGAGTCGAAGAAGTGGATGCGGGGAAAGGGAAGAATTACCATCCAGTCCGGCTGTTGCTACAATTTTACAAATGACAGACAGGGAAATTCGCTTGGGATCCTCAGATACGACTAAGTGGATCCGTTACCCCCGATGATAAAGTGGATGATAAAGAGAATGGTTAAGTGGAATATCTTACCCGCCACTTGCATTCCTAACAATTGCATCATCAACATTTATGAAGAAGGGGATTGTATCCCTCCACATATTGATCATCATGACTTTGATCGTCCGTTCTGTGAGGCCTTTCTGCACGGTCTCATTCATGAGTAAAAGAAATATTCTATTTGGAAAAGAAATCAATGTAATCAGACCTGGTGAATTCAGAGGAGCTGTGGAAAGTTCTCTCCTAGTTGGTTCAGTACTTGTTCTCAAGGGAAACGGTGCAGACGTGGCCAAGCACTGCATTCCAGGAGTACAATACCGTAGGATGTCCGTGACCTTCCGCAGGATGGATGACAGTAAGATACCATATAGATTATAGATTCCAGCAAGGCCCAGAGTTGGAGGAACTGTTTCCTTACGAGCTATGAGAAAGTTGTACCTTTGAATACACGCGAAGGGAAATCCTATCCTGGAGCATGACTCAGAAGGTCTGCTTGATCAGGAGCTCCCAAGCGCAGAGGATTCACTTGCTTCCTTTTAACAAGCATGACATGTATCTGATGTAATCAGTCTATGATGTACTCATATCTTGAGATGACTTTCAATGCATTTCAGCATGTATTACATGATGTACCTTTTGAGGCATTAGCCTATATTTGATCTGTAGCATCTTTATTGAGGCAGAATGATGAAAATTTCTCTCAAGTTTTTATCAATTGCCTTTTTGTGTGATGGATGAAAGTCGCGAACCATGCAATGGTTCAGAGTTCCAATGAACAAAGAACGAAACAATAAATTTTCAACAATAAATGAAACACAAATAAAAGACAAACACAAATGAATAAATAACAAAACAAATTTCTTTTAAAAAAAACAACCAATTAAAATTAAAACTTTAAAAACGCATTTTGAAAAATTAAATTGTCATAAAACAACAAGAAAATAAACAACAAGAAAATAAAATAAACATGTTGAGTGGATACTTCCGTTTTTGGAATTTTTTACTCTTTGTGCGCGCACCACAACCATTGTTACCTACATTAACCCTTTGCACATCCTCGCAGAATTTCACATTCTGCGCAAAAACTCCACAAAACCTCACAAATCTTCTCCAAAATCAACCTTCTCATATAACACACTACTGCAAATTCAACATCACAATCTCTTGGTAAATTTCATATCACATCTTCAAATCAGTACCTAAATCCTGATTCTCATATCTTTGAATTGATACATACATTTAAATTCTCATATCTTTGAATTGATAATTACATTTAAATTCTTACATCTTTGAATTGATACTTACATTTCAATTCTCATATCTTTGAATTGATACTTACATTTCAATTCTCACATCTTTGAATTGA
>NW_018253709.1:0-306 GCF_001263595.1 Phalaenopsis equestris | reverse complement strand
GTACATTTGAGGTCGGTCCTTACATTCCGACACTCTCTTTTGAGAATTGACCTACATTTCAATTCTCGTTTTTGAATTAGTCCTACATTTCTGATTCTTTATATTTAAGGTCGGTCCTTACATTCCAACACTCTCTTTTGAGAATTGACCTACATTTTAATTCTCATTTCTGAATCAGTCCTACATTTCTGATTCATTACATTCGAGGTCGGTCCTTACACTCCGACTCTCTCGCTCTCTCTCTCTTTTGGGATATACCCAAATTTCAAGACCCACCTCGGGGTCAACACTTACATGTTGACTCCC
>NW_018253708.1:0-1333 GCF_001263595.1 Phalaenopsis equestris | reverse complement strand
CACCAAGCGGACTCTAGTGACTAGGCTAGACCCATCTAGCCTACCCTATATGAGCTATGGACCAAGGGACCCCTATATTAAGCGATTTGTTTCCTAAAAAGACTAAACCAAGGAGATCTTTGCCGAAACCTATCAGTAATCCAATTAAATGCCTTGAGGGACTGTTCACTGGCTCAGCTGACCCCTTGAGCACCTCCTATGGTCTGGCCAGCCACCCTAGTCACTAGAGAAACCAAAACCAAGAGCCACCTCCACCCAATCTAAACCCAAAATCATCCATCTAAGATGGCAAGCTTTAATTGGCCTTTGGTACATCTTTCCCCTCCACATAAGCAGCTAATTACACCTAAATTGAAGCCAAGGTAGCCACTCATTCCCCCTTTTTTTAAATCACCTCCTCCATGGCAAAAAAAAAGAGCTAGCCAATTTCCTTGAGGAAAGTTTGCCCAATTGTTTCTAGAGACTCTCCAAGACTCCTAAGCTCAAGCCCACCATTTTCCCCCTCTGGATGTGAGAGCTCAATTTTGAGTTCAAAATTCAAGGCAAACCAGGAAATATTTTCCCACACCTCCACAATGTCCAATTAACTATGCACACACCATCCCCAGAGTGAGAGGAGTTGATCCCCCACAAAAGCCCCATCACAGAGAGCCTCTAACCTAGCTCTAGACTAACACCTGAAATCGGCTTTGATCGAAATCATACTTAGACAATTCACCACAACCCAGAAGCTCATCTGAAGGCTCTCTGGAATCCTCTGAAGCTTATCCAACCATCTGATTGAGGCCACCTCTCTCAGATAATGATATTTATCTATCAGGATCCCTATGAAGTTTCTGCAACCATCATTGAGGCAACACCTCTCAGACAAAGGTATTGAACTTTCCCCTCAATCAGAGCTTAATTTGATTCTCCATGCGTATAAACTATATTTCATAGCATTGTAGCTGCATGGATGTGTTTGTCTTGAGTAAATGAAAGTGTAGGAACAAACCCCATGTGATTTAGTCAAGTATCGAGAGAGATCTTAAGGTTTGAAGTTTAACGATTCTCAGGTTAGGAAGATTGGGAACGATGAACGGATGTCGTCCATTTCTGTGTGTTTCAAATGGATGCTTTGGATTGTGCCAGACATATAGATGGAACGAAACTGCGGGTTGATGTGGCGTTGAGGCGTCTGGCGGCGTCGAATGGAGGAGAGTCGCTTGGAGGCTGCAAAGCAGACGAGGATGACGTGACACCGTGTGGATAAGTAGGAAATTAGGGATTTTTTGATTTAATTAAATTCAAGATCTTAGAAAATACATAACTTTGCATAAAAAAATCATAAAAA
>NW_018253707.1:4623-10533 GCF_001263595.1 Phalaenopsis equestris | reverse complement strand
TGCAATGCTTTAAAACTAATTTCATTAGCTTATTAGACTGCCCAAGTTTATCTTAAATTAACGTATCTTTGATAAATACAACTCCTACCATTCACCCAAGATGAGCACTCTTTAAGGAGTAAGGTGTCAAAACAGTCCCTTGACAGTTTATATGGGTTCATTTTAGTCTCAGAGTAGATAAAAGTGCCAAATTAGTTCTCAAACTTTTTAATTGGGGTTGATACTCATTTGTGGGGACTATTTTAGCACAATAAAGTATTTTGGGGACTAAATTGGTAATTTTATAGACTCTGGGACTAAAATAATCCCCTCTGCAAAGAGTTGTGAGACTATGTTAACACTTTTCTCCTTTTTTATGTTATCCTTCTTAAAATTGTCACACCTCCAACTTAACATGCTCAACATTATCCATAGATTGAACTCAATGTGATATTTGGTTTCAAATATATAAAACATATAATAGAATGAAGTGTTGATATTATACTTATATGCATAAAACCGCCCATATTATTTTAGGCTAAAACTAGATTAGATAATAAAATATATCTAACACTTCATTATACAACCCCTTTTAACTTTATCAATCATTTTTTTTCAATCAAAAAGAAGGCAAATTAAGATGCATGTAAACAGAAACATGTTTTAAATGATGAATTCATTTTCACCCATTTAAGTGAAAATGAAATGATCACTTTTGAATAAGCTATGAGAATTTAAATGGTTTTAGAAATCTGAAACAAATGAGGAACTTAATTGAAATCATCAATTTTTTTCAAAACCCAACTTCTAGCATCAAGCAACCAAATGAGGTGCTTGTAAATAAAAAAAAATGTTTTTAAGGAAATGATGACTTCATTTTCACCCATTTAAGTGTCAAAATGAAATCATCACTTTTGAATAAGATATGTTGAATTGAGACGGTTTGAGAAATCTGAAACAAATGATAAACTTAGTCAAAATCATCAATTTTTTCAAAACCTAACTTTCTGCATCAATCACCACTACCTCAGATTTACCCACTCCTAACCAGAAGCCCTAAAAATAAGAGAAGCTTTAAATAGAAGGAATCCAAGCATGCATTAAAGATTGAAAAAAACAAATACAAAAGGAAGTCGTTAAATATTAAAAAATCAAAAAAAACCAAACTATGCCAGGCGTGAAATTCTCGCCAACGCAATTTCAATGAAGGTTTGACACATAAATTACCACCAACTGACATTTTGAAACTTAACTGTGGATATTGATTTTAAATTTGCAATTTTCTCATCAGTGCTCCATTTATGAGCCTTTTAAAGGTATAAGATTTGAATTTTATTTTAGCTTATCAAATTCAAAACCCATTTTGATTCATCTCACTTCACTAATTAAAACTTAGTGAAATATCATCTTAAATGCTTAGCACGAGAGTTGATGTATCCCATCCTCTAAAATAGAAGTACAACTAACGGCATACACAACTCATAAAGCTTCAAACTCGTTTGATAATTTTATCAGATGAATGGAAAGTTCCTGAGTCCTGATGCGGGGCTTGAAGTGACCAAGCAAGAACGGGACTCTCCTGCAACGAAATCGCGGAAGCAGAAACTCCCGCCAGTGAACCGACCGACCCAATTAAGGCTGGTCCAGGGAAATCCCGGGCCGAGCAGCCCGAGTGAGAAACTTGATGAAGCAAGCGGCCTCCTAAGCCCCGTCCCACACCTTTTCTGCTTCCCGCTCGATTGAGTGGCCGTTGAGGAAGGCGTCATTGCTGCCAATCCCTCTCTCCTCATTCCTTTTCTGTGATTTCCTTATGACAGCTTTCCTTTTCTATTTTTCCCCTGTGAATAAATTGTTGTTTTCTGGATGTAGAGTTGATTTTTTGTTGTGTTGATTTTGGATTCCTTTGTGGAGTCCCTTTTTCCCTTGTGGGATGTATCCGAGGAGGTGGTGGTGCTCCAGTTGTATCCTACTCCGAGGTGGTGATTGTATCTTTCCTTTTAACTTCCTTACTTCTTCTCCTCCACTTCCCTTAGCCCTTTCAGACCCTTTCCAGCAGTCCACCGGATACCCTACAGTAACTACCTTCTGTACCGACCTTCCCAACTCTTGTCCCACCTTCCCTGTTTGCTACCCCACCTTCCAGCTTACCTCCCAGCCGCCCAACAAACCATTCTGCCACCTTAAACTGCTGCCTCCCTCCTCCAGTCCACCTTCCAACCCCCGTCGACCCTCCCCCGCATTCACCCTTGCTGGCCCAAGCCTCCGGATCCACCTCCACTGTCCTTGGGATACACTTTCGAGGTGTTTGATTGTATCACCCCATGTTTAGGTGATGTTATTTTTCAATGTGTGTCGTAACCCTACTTCCCTATTAACAAAAGTTGCATTTGTGGTTTGGTCTTTTCTTCTGGTATCATTTCCTAAATTAAATGTTTCAACGACAAGCGAAGAGAGATGCAACTTTTGCGCATTATATAGTTCACCTAAATTAGCACATCAATAGTTAACAATATTTAGAACTATCCAATAATTGAAATTAGTGAAATATAAGATAAAAGGAAATCGATTATATTGCCTTCAATAACTTCTAATGAGTAGTTCATGAGAGCTATTTCAACTATTGCATTTTTTTTCTTTTTTTCTTTTTTGTTTTCCTTTTTTTTTTTTGGATTTACTATGTTTCGATAAATTCATCTTTATGTGCAGGTTAGCTTAACTATTTGTTTTTTTTTTTTCTTAAATAAAAATGAGGAGGAGTTTAACCGTCCAGCTTTTAGATCAATAATTTTTAACTTCATTTTGATAAGTGTTCATCATATAATTATGTCATTTAAAAGAAAAAAAAACTAATGCAGCTCATAGCACAAAAGGGTTTTATGGAAGAGATGAAATATGAATGATATACTCTTGCGAAGGGCACACAAGCTTGTTTCAAAAATCATAGAAGTATATTTGAAACTAAAGTGAAGAAGAGAATTGACAACACCTAAACATTCATATTTACATGCATCGGCTTATGACATAACTGTGTTATGTGTGAATATCAATCTTCGGATGTTAGATATTAAAATACATAAGAATTGTGTGGTATGTACGTAAATTCCCCCCACCCCCTGCATGAAATGAATGATCCTGTAATTACAGCCATCCAATGGTTAATCATATAAGTAAATGAGCAATGATCCGGGTACTGTAACAATCAAATCATTTCCTTCACAACTCCCACAACAGTAAGCAAAATCAATATATAAAAGAGAATTGGAGGGCAAGCAAAAAGTAACAATGGAGGATTTCCAAATCAATCTACCTAGCTTGAAAATTTTTTGTTCTTATAAACTTTATACTTAATAGTCATCAATTATATCCAAGCATGTTTACTCCAAATACAACTCATGAATCATTGCAAAAAAAAACAGCCATTTTAAGAATAATGAACGTATAATATCCACCATTTGAACAGGCCCAACATACAAGTAACATTTTTGAAACTAAAAGAAAAAAAAAAAGACCAACTTGTGCTGCTTCTTCAAATGGCAATAGACTTGTAATTATCATCTTTAGCAATTAGTTTTCTACAAATCTCTTCAAACAAATTCCATAATTATACAAATTATGACAAAAAAAGGTATTTATAATATTATAGTGAAAATGTGTTAACGAATACTAATACATTAATTGATGTAGAACAAGTGCAAGAAAAAATATGAGAGCATGAAAATATTTGCTTAATCTGATTTACAAATAATAGAAGTTATCATGAAAATTCTATAATTGATTTTCATTTAATTTTTCGACCCATTAAATCATTGTGAGTTTTTTTTTTCTTGGAATTATCACGAAGAGTCAATACTCCTTGTGAGTTCCTATCATCACGAAAATTTTATGATATCCAGCACGCACGGGATGGACAAAAGATCAAGTCACTTGAGTGTACTTGAGTGTTCAAAGTTTGTATTTTGGTGTTTCTATGAAGATAAGGCTTGTGAATATTTGCAGAAATAACAAACATGTAAAATGACAAATTTCCACATCTCTGTGTGAATTGGCAGCCATGGTTGAAATTGAAAATGCATGAAAGTAACCATTAAGTGGGTCACAATTAATTCCCATTTAAGCTTATATTCAATTTCAGACTTAATTATGACTGTTGCTCAAGTATAAATTCAAGTTCAAAAGTGTGTTCTAGCATATGCAAATTCAAATTTTACAAAATCAAGTCGTGGTTACAAATCCTTGCATCTAATACATTCTCAAAATAGTACTCATAAACCAATTTCCCCCATACCAGATTCAGCTAAGCTTCGAGGGGAAGAAAAACTTGTTATGATATGACTCATATACCATATAGGGAGGGACGATGGAATGAATCGGAACGGAGCGGAGCGGAGCGAAGCGCAAGGATCTGTCCAAATCGGGAAGTTACGTTATGTGGGTTGGGGGTGCTGGGTCAACGCCCCGTTATGCGGTACATGGGTAATTTGGGAATTACATATTGTACTGTAAGGTTTACTCTAGGATTATAAATAGACCTGATTGTAATCCTAGGTCTTTGAGAGAGCTGAATATTGTATTATGTATTATTTTCTGAATATTGAAAAGGAAGTCGCCGCTCTGCTGTAGGCATCTTTGCTATCTTTGCTGAACCTCGTTAAATTTCTGTGTTCTTCTGGATTTGTGTCGTTCTTGTTTTTCTTCGCCCTAATTTCTCAACAAGTGGTATCAGAGCGAGGTTCGAGAGAGGAAGAAAAAATTTCGCTGGCGCAAGAAAAAAGGTTTGCGGCAGTTCCGATTCGCTGGAGATTTGCCGGAGAGGAATTCGGTGGAACCAGAATTTCGGCGCAGAGGAACGAAGTTCGAGGGCAAGGAAGAATTTTCGGTGAGGGTTTTGTCGTTGTGTCTTCGGATCGGCTTCGGCGGATCTACGCAGAAAGGAAGTCGTGACAGCGGTTTTCTTGGCTCGGATCGCGATTCGATCGCGATACAGGAGAAGGAAGTTGCAACAAGGCTACGACACGGAGGTGTTCCTGTCGAAGGAGAGGTGCAGAAGGCATCGATACGGCTCGGTGCTTAGGAGTTCGACGAAGGCAAGAGTTCGCGAGGTGTTCCTGCGGGGAAGAAGTTCGCTCGTTCACAGAGTTCTTCCGTTCGGCGCGGGCAACAGGCTGGTACGCGAATTTGGGGAAAGGAGCAGCAGAAACGTAAAGGAGGAATATTCCTTGCTGTTGTTGCGCAGATTTTGCCTGAATTTTTCCACAATTGCAAAATGAGCAGGAAGGAAAGGAGGAATTGCAATTTTACCTGAATTGCAAAATTTCCATTGTTGGCTGGCTTGCGGAGACAGAGAAGGAAGGATATTCCTTGCTGGAGAAAAGGAAAGCTGAGAATTATTTTTTATTATTTTTTTTTTCACTTGGCCCACTGAAAGGAAAAAAAAATAAAGGAAAGTTTTTTTTTTAATTAAATTGAGCAAATTTAATTAAGAATTTCCTTTGCTGGATAAGGAGAGGAAATAAAGTGAATATTTATTTCTTTTCTTGGAGGCGGAGAGGAAAATTTTTTTTCTTAGCTCGAAAATTTCAATTATTATTAATTTTTCTGCTTTCTTAAAAAAAAAAAGAGGTCTAAACAAGGATTTTACAGAGAAATTTTTCGAAGAAAAGTTTTGTTGCAGGATCAATTTTCAGATGACTTTTTCTGGTGTAAAATTCGAGGTGATGAAGTTTGACGGAACTGGTAACTTCGGATTGTGGCAAACTATGGTGAATAATTTCTAGCTCAACAAGAAATCTTGCGGAGAAGAAAATTTGGAAGTATTTTCTGAATTTCATTGGCTGGAGAAAAGAAATCTTGGCTACGACGTAGAAGAATATAAAATTTTGCGGATTGTTCGCAAGACCGACGGGCTCGTGGGAACGAACAGGTGCGGTGCAG
>NW_018253707.1:0-4580 GCF_001263595.1 Phalaenopsis equestris | reverse complement strand
GTTCGCGATTTTGAGGCGCGACAGTTCATGAAACTTCGCGGCATTAGACGAGGTGGAGTTAACGAACATGAGTTCGTGTACAGTTACCTCGAACACGAGTGTTTGCGAACAGAGGAGTTTGGTGATGTTCGAACAGCGGAGTTTGCAAGTTTATCGCAGGAGGAGTTGCGACATGTGGAGTTAGCGACAGGTGGAGTTCAGTAGGGCGCTGGCGAGCGAGCAGACGCGATTATTTGAGAACAGTGGTTTCGCGGAGGTTTTTCGCGAAGTGTTTCGCTCACGGGACAGCAGTTTAGCCGAGGTGCTGGCGTGAACAGGAGAAGTGCTTCAACCCACATTTGTGCATAAGAAACTCTATGATATTTTTCTCCTAAGGGGCTGGATATTCGCAAGATTTTCTCCTAAGGGGCAGGATGTTCGCAAGGTGGAGATATTTCTCCTAAGGGGTTGGATATTCGTAAGGTGGAGATTTTCTCCTAAAAGGCAGGATATTCGCAAGGTGGAGATTTTTCTTCTAAAGGGATTGAATATTCACAATGTGAAAATTTTCTCCTAAAGAGCTGGATATTCGCCAAGGTGGAGAATTGTTAGGTATGACTCGTAATACCAGAATTTGAAGTCTCTTGAAATGAAGAGATGTCTCTTGGAATTAAAGAGGTGTGTCTCTTGGAATTTAGTAGGTTGAGATCAGAGTGGGCGCAGCAGAAGCATGGTGGCCCAACCCACCTTGGTGCAGATGTAACTCCCAAGTATCTTTTCTCCTAAGGGGCTGGATATTCGCCAAGGTGGAGATTTGTTATGGTATGACTCATATACCATATAAGGACGGACGATGGAACGAATCGGAACAGAGCGGAGCGAAGCGTAAGGACCTGTCCAAATCGGAAAGTTATGTTATGTGGGTTGGGGGTGCTTGGTCAACACCCCATGGTACAGGGGTAATTTGAAAATTACATGTTGTACTGTAAGGTTTACTCTAGGATTATAAATAGATCTGTTTGTAATCCTAGGTCTTTGAGAGAGCTGAATATTGTATTATGTATTCTTTTCTGAATATTGAAAAGGAAGTCGCTGCTCTGCTCCCGAGGATGTAGGCATCTTTGCCGAACCTCGTTAAATTTCTGTGTTCTTCTGGATTTGTGTCGTTCCTGTTTTTCTTCGCCCTAATTTCTCAACAAGTGGTTTGAGAGGTTCGTGAGAAAATTAAGGTTTCTTTTGGAGGAATTAAAGGAGTGATTTTAATAATATATCATTCATAGCAAGACTAAAGATTCAAAGATCTAATTGCTTAAATCTGTGATTATTCAAAGATTCAAAGACCATTTAACTACAATAACTATAAAGCTGTGAAAAGATTTTAATAAACTATAACTATTATGTTCGCAAGAAGTGATTATTCAATTTACATCAATATCCTCTGAATAAAATGAATTGTTTTCATGTTTATGTTCTACATCAAACTTTGTCAAAAGACCCAAAACATTGAAAATGACCCACCAGTTTATAATTACACATTCTAGTCCTTCCAAGTTATTGAGTCATTACAAAAATTATTCCAAGATACGCTTCCAAGTAAATGTAGATAACATAGTTTTGATGTTTTCGTTTAGAACTATGACTAGCTCAATTTAGTTTAAATTGCCTCGTGTGTTAAATTTTTGTTTTACCTAATAATTATGTCCTACTTTAAATTGAAATGACAATACAACACTAAGTTTTATTACTGATTTGAAAAAGAATAGTTAATGATTTAGGGTATACTAATGCATTTAAAATGGGATGCAAAATTAAATGTACACAAAAGGATGCAACCTAAGGTATACCAATTATATCGCCGCAAAAATCAATCAATTTTATGTAAAAACAACAAGTTGCTTTCAATCCAAATACTGATTTCATGGTCCCAAAAATAGCAATTCAATCATGATTAAAAATTAAACTACAAAAAAACTTCAAAATGTATCACAATTGACAAAATTTTAACCATGAGCACACAAAAGAATAAGCAAAGTAAAAGCAATGAGCAAGAATAGAAATCATGAAAAATAAAGATCCAAGCAATAAGCCAATTAAAGGATAATCAACTGCAAAAATAGTCATCAACTTCAAGTAACTATTCTCTCTCCCTAATTTCTTTATTCCCCCCAGCTTACCTATCAAGCAGGGCTATGAAAGATCCGATTTCGAGCCGAGCTGGGGTAGACTTGAACGGGTTTGAACACAACTCTAAATTGACTCTTGGCTCATTATATTCGGTTTTGAGCCAACTCGGCTCGAAGTTGAATCTAATTTGATCTGGCTCGAAGTCAGAACGAGCTAAGGCTCAAATTGAGAAATTCAGATTCGTTCCAGCAGGAAAATAATAAAAGATCTAACTTGTTTCGATGGATCAAGCATAAAATAAATAAATACAAACAAATTTCACGAAAATCCTACCATTTTTTTATTCTAAAATTTTATGAAAAATTTACATACACTCCATTCTTTTATATTTACATATCTAACACCTAAACTTCAATTTTTACATACATAACAACTTGCATATGTTTGGAAAGGTGTAATTGATTTTCTAAAAGTTAAAATGGTGGTATTTTTTTATGTGATATGAATGATTTGGGTGGCACTAAATGTAAAAAATAAAAGTTAAATATTGGATATGTAAATACATAGGAATTTCATGGTATTATATACGTATGTGTATGCATGTATAGATATATAATTAAAAATTTTATCCATAGTAGTTTCGAGTCATAGCTCAGCTCGTTTAATTTGGTCCGAGCCAAAATTCAAATC
Organism: Phalaenopsis equestris; assembly: GCF_001263595.1. Classification (NCBI taxonomy): domain Eukaryota; kingdom Viridiplantae; phylum Streptophyta; class Magnoliopsida; order Asparagales; family Orchidaceae; genus Phalaenopsis; species Phalaenopsis equestris. Next base: position 1,787 of record NW_018253707.1, on the reverse strand, counting down.
TATTTTGAAAACAATTAATGATCTTCGAGCTAAATTCTCAGTCCTGCCATTCAGTGGTAGCCCAGAGATTAAATAATGTTGCATAGACCATAGTTCAACATCATTAAACAAAAGGGTAATTTACTTACATACCATGAAATTCTTATGTAGTTACATATCTAACATCCAAAATTTGATATTTACACTCGTAACACATTGGTGTCTTAAATCTATGCATGAAAATGTGTATTGCACTTTCAAAAGGGTGGTGATGATGGTATTTTTATGTGATGCTAAAGATTTGAGTGTTATGCATGTAAATATGAATGTTTAGATGTTAGATAGGTAAATACATGAGAATTGTGTGGCGCGTACGTAAATCACCCTGAAAAAATCGTTAAATGATATGCTAAGCAACACGGAACAAGCAAACGGAGCAATTAATACGTAAGTTAAAAGATGGGAGAGGGATTGAGAAAGAGAAGACAAAAATGTAATACATCATCGAAATGATGTAAATACCTAGTTATGACCGACGATAAAGATCTCAAACTTCAAAAAAAAAAAAAAAATTGGCATTCATTGTTGTATTCCCAGCGACAACATTAAAGAAAAAGTAAAAAAAACAAAGTAAAAAGTCAATAAAACAAAAACGCTGCAGAAGAACATGGACGCCCCAATCATTGAAAGCTCGAAGCTAAAGACCCCCAATGCATCGATCAAAAAAAAAGAAAGAAAAAGAAAAAACGAAAACATCCATACACACCAAAGGAACCAACGAAAACAACCAATATCCCATCATCCAAAACCCCTAAACGCAAACACAATAGATCAATGAAGCAGATACTACAGAATCCTATGGTCTGACTGTAAGCTTTATGCAGAACTAGTTAGGGTTTAGGGTTTAAAAAAATATTAAAAAGAAGAAAGCAAATAAGTAAGAGCAATCCATACGCTTGCCGCCACCCAAGACCTGATGAACGGGCTTCTTCCTCCCGAAAACTCGTCGGAATCCTGTTTTAACAGAGGAAGAGTTTCCCGATTTATCGTTGCCAGAATCAGACGATGAAGAAGATGAATCGTTCCTATGAATCTTCTCCGCAAAAGACCTCGGCTCCGCCCTCGGAATCGATTCCTCCACCTGCTCAGCCATCACCGTTCAAAAAACTTCGCTTCTTCTTTTTTTTTCCTTCTCCTCTCTCTCTCGCTTTTCAATCTTCGCGAAAGCGAAGAGGCGCTCGGAACGTTTCACCAGTAGAAGACACGGAAGAAGGATCGGAGTCCAAGTGTCGAATTTCTTGCCACGTAGGGGGTTCGCCCCCGCCGGGCTTGGCATGGGGAGAGTGCTGAACCGCTCATTAATATTTCGTTGATAATGGGAGCTTTCTGACACCATGAACTTCTCATGGACGGCCAGAGAACTTTTTCTTTTTTTGGCATTTAAATATATATTGCATAAGAACATTGTTATTATGTATCAATGTTGTTATATATAGTAATTTTTGTGGTGGCATGCATGTAATTGTCTAAAATGACATGTATGAGATGGGTATTGATGTGGGTCTTGTTATGTTGTGGGTCGTGGTGTGATGCGTTTGCCTCAAATGAAAAATATAGGATGGAGTTTTATCAATCCCTTTGATGTTGTAGTAAGACTTTGAAAATTGGAGACTGGATGTGTGCTTACTTTGCATATAGAAATGTTTGAGGTGTCACGTATGTAATTGCCTAAAATGACAAATATGGGATGTGGTTTTGTTGTGTTATGGGTTGTGGTGTGGTGTGGTTGTTTGTGTTGTGATTTGCTT
>NW_018253706.1:171820-174567 GCF_001263595.1 Phalaenopsis equestris | reverse complement strand
TATTTATTTATTTATTTATTTATAAATTAAATGTCCCTCCGAAGCGGGCGACAAGATTTCCATTCCGGCGACCGTCAGCTTCCACAAACGACCCCCACTAAATTTGTGCCGACAATTTCTCACATATTTTTGAATGAAATTACACTTTAAATAAAGGTTGATTTCATGCTTATTTTGTAGGAATATCTGTTAGGAGCGAAACACAACTGAAATGGAGCGAAATAGAGCTGCAATGGAGCCAAACGAAGCAAAATGGTGGAGTGCTGCAGAGTGGCGCCTGATGTGCCAAATTGGTACCAGAAGCGCCAGAGATGATATAAGACGGATTAAGGTGGTTCGTGATGAATTTTGAGTGTTCAGGATAAGTTTTGAGTGGATTTTGAAGGTTCCAAATGATTTAAATGCCCCATGGAGAGATTCAATGCATCTAAATACTTTGGATGGCTCTTTAATGAAGGGATATGTCTCTTAAATCAATTGACATATCTTTTGGAATTTAAAAGGTTTGACTTTTGGAGAAAATTTTAGAGGGAATTTTAAATTCTTTTTGGAGGGAGGCAACCTCTAATAAAAGAGAGGGAATTCTAAGGCAAAATGGTGTGTGTGTGTTTTGGTGTGAGAGTGAGAGGAAGGCTTTGGAGAGGAGAAGATTTTCTTCTAGGGTTGTAAGAGGAGAGGGAAGGTGAAAATTTCTTCTTCATTATATTTCTAGGAGAAAATTGAGTGTGATTGTAAAGAGAGAAAGTGCTTATAGAGAACTTCTAGGGATTTGCTTTTAAAGAGAGAAAGTGCTTAAAGAGAACTTCTAGGGAAGGAGTACGAAATAAGTTGTGTTCTTTTCTTTCTTTGTTTTGTAAACTTGCTTTTATATATGAAATTCTTGTTTTGCTGTATTCTTCTCATGAATTCTGAGTAGTCTTCTTTATCCTTCTCCCTACAATGAGATTTGGTTTTGTGAAAAAATGATTTTATTTTATACGGTTTTAAATGTCAATAATTTATGATGATTCAAACTCTGATCTTCATTTACTTTTCGATTTGGCCAATTGAAATGTTAAAATATGTTGAGAAACATATGATCCAAAAGGGCTATGATTTCTATAACACGGTGAGAGTCACATTCGATTCCATGGGAGAGGATGTCATCCATGGGTTTGAGTGCAAAAAAATAGGGATATATACTTTGTTGGATGCAGAATTGGAGATTTTAAGGTGATAGATTAAAATCCTCAATTTGGTCCAGTTCATTGGAAACTAATGCGAGATTGTTAGCCCTCACGTGAGGTAGTAGTGAGAGCTATAGAGTTGTAGCCGGTATGCTCCCAACCTAACCACGGAATTTGAGATCAAACTATGGATTAGTCAATATTCTTTATGCACTAGGAAGAGGGTAAAAAATAGGATTGCTACTATTTGACACAAAACATTTTTTTTTTATTTTTAAATGATTTTAATTACTTCCTTCACTAACCATGCACTCATTGTAAAGTGTAATGATACTTTTTTAAAATTAAACTCTTTGTCACCAAACTTTATTTAGTTTTAGTAAATTTAACTTTAAAATTTAAAAATTAGTTTAGTAAACTTAGTTCTTTTAATTATATTTATGTTAGCATTCATTAAACCCATTTTAACTTGTCTCTCTTACTTTAATTTTTATAGTTTGAATATTGTGATTTATGTTGTTATCATAAAAATTTTCATCTTATAAACTAAGACTTGATAGTAGTAGACTAGAATTAGCCTAAGAGATCTTTTATGCACCTCTCTATGGGCTAGACACTAGGTTTTTAAAGAAAGCCCTATATGACAAATGAGCATTTGAATCACACAATTTATTAAAATATTAAATTAATTTCAAAATTCCTTTAACATGGGCTAAAATACTTCTCTTTTTTAAAATTTGAGTATTTCAACCTAAGTTAAAATAATTTGTAAGCTCATGAAGTTTGTAATTAAATGGAGGATTATTTTTACATTTCTTAGAGCAAATTTAAGCACCGCGCTTTTAGGAATCACATCAGAGAGGAGCTTAGCACCCATTTCACTGCCAGCTTCCCCCACTAGGAGCCACGTGTGCCTAATTTCCGTGCTTTGACTTAACCTTCCGTTTCCCCCTCCGTCCCATTTTCCTCCCTCGCCTCCACGCCCCTAGAAACACCTTTCCGTTTCAACTTCTAAAAGTCAATCAATTACCATAATGTCAACCCCATAAAGCCAATTTCAGAGCATTCCATGTTTTAAATGAAATCCTTCCTTTCCCCCTACCCTCTTACCTCCCACTTGTATCTGAAAGTCAACTCTCCTCTCTTCTTCTTTGCACCTTTCCCCCATCTCCACTTCTTCGATCTCCTTCTTACTCAATTTCCCATCCTCCTACTTTCTCTCCTCCATGGGCAACGGCTTGGCAAAGCTGACCCACTGCTTCACCCCCTCCGCCCCCCCTCCTTCTTCATCTTCGTCGGAGCCTCACGACGAAGGCCTCGGACACTCCTTCTGCTACGTCCGCACGGACCTTCCCCTCTTACCTTCGTCCTCCGACGATCTCACCACCTTCCACTCCATCTCCGGCGCTGCTGTGAGCGCCAACACTGCCACCGCCCTCTCCACCGAGCTCTCCTCCATAACCACCCAATTATCTTCAGCCTCCGCTTCCTCAGCCTTTGAAAGCTCCACCTCGTTCTTCTCCATCCCCCTTCAGCCCATCCCCCGCTTCTCCGGGCCCCTCTCCGACCGCGGCTTCCTCT
>NW_018253706.1:142901-171810 GCF_001263595.1 Phalaenopsis equestris | reverse complement strand
CCCGCGGCTTCCTCTCCGGCCCAATCGAGCGCTCTTTCCTTTCCGGTCCCATCGACAAGCCCACCCGCAATACTCGCATCCGCTCTCGCCACGCCGCCTCTTCCCTCCTCCGTCGTCTATCCCGAGCCATCGGTGCCGCCACCCGCGTCTCCGCTGTTGCCCCAAAAGACTCTGATTCCGTCGAAACCACCAGCAGCCACGAAGAAGCCTCCGCCGCGCCCGGAATCGATTGGGCCCAAGGTAAAGCCGGGGAGGACCGCGTTCACGTCGTCGTCTCACGCGGTTGGGTCTTCGTCGGCATCTACGACGGCTTCAACGGTCCTGACGCCACCGACTACCTCCTCTCCAATCTCTACCCCGCCATCCAGCGCGAGCTCAACGGCTTGCTTTGCGAAGAAAGCCGCGAGCTTTCCGGTGATTGCTTCCAAAATAGTAAAAAAGGGAACTTTTTGGAAGGAGAGCACGTCCAAATCCTTAGGTCTCTTTCTCGTGCTCTGAGGAAAACAGAGGAGGCGTATTTAGAAGTCGCCGACAAGATGATGGAGGAGAATCCCGAGCTTGCGTTGATGGGTTCCTGCTTGCTGGTAATGTTAATGAGAGGTAAAGATGTGTACTTGATGAACGTTGGAGATAGCCGAGCGGTTTTAGCGAGGACTAGCTCTGAAGAACATGAAAGCTTCAATAACGATTCTGTGAATGATTATGGTGAAAGGATGGTTGATCTGCGTATTTTGTCTGCTCTACAACTTACCTTGGATCATAGCACTTGTGTAGAACAGGTTATGATTAATTCATCCCTTTCCATTTTTTCTTTTCTAAAGTTCTTACTTCTCTGGAAATCATGTGATAATCTCAATGATATTGATTTTATTATTTGTGATTCAGGAAGTTCGCAGAATAAAGAAAGAACATCCAGATGATGCTTCAGCTATTACTAATGATCGTGTGAAGGGTTATCTGAAAGTTACAAGAGCCTTCGGAGCCGGATTTCTGAAACAGGTAAGATTAGGTTTGTTGCAGCATTAATCATTCTTGAAGAATCTGCTTACACTTATCTGCTGTGATTGCCTGTTCATATGTTTTAACATCATCATTATACCATGGTTGATTCCCTGTAGCTTACTATAAAGAAACTTAAAGCACCCAGTTTTTCCTTGGTTGCTTGAGGCTAACAATTAGATCTACAGTTTGATTTCAATTGCTTATCCCTGAAGTAAAGGATCTAGATTTGGCTTCATGTTGAAGAAGGAATAAGGATTTTCCTTGGTTTGAGTTGATAAAGGATTAAACAATTTGGTGGAGTGACTTGCAATAAACTGTTAATTAGAGAATGTTTTGACGACAAGGAAGGTTGAGCAACTTGCCGGGCAACTTTTGCCTTACGAATTTTCTTTGATGATAATGTTCTAACTCCATGTTGATTAATAGTGTTAAAATGCACATTAGAGTGGAATAATCTTATAAATTTCCTCTTATACTTGCAAAGTTTCAAGGAAGGTTTATATACATACCACAATTCTTATGTATTTACATATCTAAGGCCTAAACTTCAATTTTCAAACTCGCCTATGCGTTAAAGTGGGTATTTCACTTTTTAAAAGTAAAATGGTGGTATTTGTTTATGTAATATGAAAGATTTGGGTGGTATAAGTGTACAAAATAATTTTTTATTTTTTTGAAATAGAATTAGCTTTGAAATGAAATGGGTCCTTCAACTTATTTCCAGTTTTGGTTTTTGTCAGCCTAAATGGAACGATGCCCTTCTCAAAATGTTCAGAATAGACTATATTGGGACTTCTCCATACATAACATGCAATCCATCCCTATATCATTATAAGCTCAGCTCAGGAGACAGATTCTTAATATTATCCTCTGATGGTCTCTACCAGTACTTAACCAACGATGAGGCAGTGACACAAGTAGAGCTTTTCATTTCAACAACGCCTGAAGGTGATCCTGCACAGCATCTCGTGGAAGAAGTCCTCTTTCGTGCCGCAAAGAAAGCAGGTAAATTAGTTTATTATTGAATTATTAAGAAGTATTGGAGAAGAGAAGAAGGTTATGTATGTAAAAATTTTTTTGATGCAGGGATGGACTTTCATGAATTGCTCGAGATACCTCAGGGGGATCGGAGGCGGTATCATGATGATGTTTCAGTGATTGTGATCTCCTTGGAGGGAAAGATATGGAGATCTTTTGTGTAAATAGGGGGTATATTGGTACGAGAACAATTGTAGAGTTTTACTGATGATCTTCGGCTGTGGTTCATTCTTTTTAGTGATTGGGGAAAGATAAAATTTACTTATTTTGTAAAGGTGCAAATTAAATTATTCGATTCAATTATTATTGTTAAAATGCAATGTAATTTGTCACTCTAAACGAATGTATAATTCTATTAATTTTTCAGTGCATGATTATTACTGATTTGCAGTCACTGAATGATCACTTTGCAAATTTGTAAGAGTACTTTTATACAGCATAAAGTGGAGTAAACTACAATAATAGTAGGAGATTAGTCGTCTTGATGATGTGGGGTGAGGAAGAGAAGAAAGTTCGGGAGCTGTTGGAGGCAACTAGAAGCAGCAGTTGGAATGAAAGTGTAAACTGTTGAAGATGGATATTTAGCTTTGAACTTTAAGTAATGAAGAAATTTTCAGAATTGGATTTAAATGGTACAAGTGTAATAAGTAAGTTTTTGCTATTATTTATTAAGTAGTTGAAGATTGGGTAAACTATTTGAATTCAAATAAAAAATGAATGCGATGGGAGTAGTTGGATTTTGAGTTAATATAAATCGATCCGAATTCAACTTCAAATTCAATGCGATGTGCCATTGGACTTTTTGGATGCCACAAGGGTGAGAGCATGGCGCGCTAATTTTGTGCATATTGAAATGAAAATATCTACTAGTATTTTATCAAATCTTTATGTCTTTATTTCTATACCATTTTAATATATAGAAGGGGTTTTTACATTGTATATATCAAAGCTGTTAGCACGAATCTCAAAGCAATCAAACGACCAGCTGATTGATGCTTTCTACAGTCCTGCAACCAATCTCGCCGTAATCAAGAATTGACCGGCACACTACGGTGAGAGATTCGAATGGCAAACCACATCTGCAGTCTGCACCGATCAAAGCATAGGTTGGAATCCTTGATCGCGTCCCATCGGTCAACCCACTTTTACCACAACGGAGGAGATTGCCACTCGATCGGCCGCCTTGACTGACCAACACAAGGCACGACCACCACTCAGTTCGTCACCTTAGTGGGTCGAATTCAAACATGTCGGCCAACTAATTACCATCATATTAGAATTTAAATTATAATACAGATATGATATGAAGACTATACGATTAATTTGAACATCAATTGTATTAAAAGCGATTTCCATGACTGCCCCCTCCTTTATGTAATTATAGAAAACATGTCTCTATAAATATGAAACAAAAATACAAATAAATAGGGGCTCCACGTTCTTCTACAGCGAATTCTGGACTTATTCTACTCTCTCTTTCTCTTTCTTGCTTTGCCTAGGTCCAACTATCAAGACGTGTTCACAAAGGACAGCTTATGATTCAACATACATATATGGGACACCAAAATTTATAGATTACACATAGAAAATCGAAAACATTAATATTAGGGAAAAGGAACACCAAACTCATTTATCCGACCTCTGTTTCACTCCTTATTCACCTTTGCCAATCTGTGCTTGGGAAAGAATTCTTCCACTCAATTTTAGAGTTTGTTGCGAAGGCAGTGAATGCAAACCTCTAAAAGCACATCTTTCTCCTCCGCTCCGATACGTGATCACGACGTATGAAGACCTCTAAAACTGTCAGTTTTCTCCTTCCACTTTGGTCGAGCTAGTTCGGAAGGCAACAACGTGATTGCTATTTACATAGACTTCAAAAACTGTCATCTTTCTCCTCCTTATGCTTAGCTACACTCCTAACTGAAAGCATCGAGAAAGATAACCATTGTATTTCTTCTGTCTCTTCCAAATCACGATTTACTAAACCCTAAATTTAGGTAAAAATAAAGGAAAATGGGATGTAATGATAGCTCGGTTTTTATGCTGTTTTACAAAATTTTGTTCAAACTCTGCTCAAAACATGTTATCAAATAACACATTAAAATTTTCTTCTCTTCAAATAATATTTGATTTTGCTTAACCCATGTTTTTTAATCACCCATGCATGATCATTTCCTTATAACAAGCTGATCTGATCCGCAATTACATAGTAATTTTGCTTTCAAAAGATGGCAAAAAACTTGACCCAACTTATATTTAGCGGCTAGTGTGCAAAATTAAAATGTTATAATATTTAGAAAATAGTTTACACGCTAGAGGTACTGATACACCAAAAAATGTGCAATTTTATGTATACATTTTATAATAAAATTTGGTGATATTGCAATTTAAAGAAGGGTTTTTTGATATTTTGCTGGAGGTAAATTGATTTTAGGCATTTGGAGCAAAAAATAGCAAAAAGAAGCAAAAATGAGGAAATTTAGAGTCAAAACGGAGCATTTTAGCATCCAGACACCAGAACTGGCTCCAAAGGCACTAGAATTGGCTCTAGAGATGCCACTTTCCAGAGAGCTGGTGCCAAAGGCGCTAAAAGCTAGCACCAGAGGAGCTATTTTATATAGAGCTACGCCAGAGGAGCAAAAATTGGTGTCGGAGGCACCGAAATCCAGAGAACAGCGCAAACTTCAGTAGGCTGACACCGGACACAAATTAAAACGGATGGTTACTAACTATTTTTGAGCGGTTCTAGAGGCTCCATTCTATTCAAATGCCCTATGGAGTGATTCAATGCATCAAGACACTTTGGAAAGAGTCTTGAATGAAGAGATATGTCTCTTGGATGAAGGGACATGTCTATTGGTGTGAAGAGGTGTGCCTTTTGGGGAAAAAAAGAGAATTTTGAATTCTTTTGAAAAGGAAAGCTGGTCCTAATTAAAAGAGGAGAGTCTAGAGAGTCTAAGAAGAAGGGGGGTTTGGCGAGAGGTTTGAATAGGAGAAGTCAAGGGTGGCGTGAGAGAGAGTCTTGGAGGAAGAGTTAGGGTTTTCTTCTAGAGCTGTAAGAGGAGAGGGAATGTGAGAGATTTCTTCTTTATTACATTTCTAAGACAGAAATTCTGAGTATTATTATTTATCCTTCTCCCTACAATGAGATATAGTTTTGTGAAGAATTAATATTGTCATGAAAGTTTTTAAATGTCAATAAATTTTGATGATTCAAACACTGATCTTCATTTACTTTTCAATCTGGACAATTGAAATGTTAAAATTTATTGGGAAACATAAAATCCAAAAGGCCTATGATTTCTACAACAAGGTAAGAGTCACATTCAATTTTATGAGTGAGAATGTAGTTCATGGAGTTGAGTGTAAATAAATAGGCAAATATACTTTGATTAGCGCAAAATTGGAGATTTTAAGGTGACAGATTAAAATCCCAATTTGCTCTAGTTGCTTAAAAACTAAGGCGAGTGTCAACCCTCAGGGGAGGGAGAGTGAGAGCCCTGGAGTGGCAGCCAATATTCTCTCAACCTAACCACAATTTTAAGGACAAAACTCTAGATTAATCAATGTTCTTTATACACTCTTAGAGGGTAAATAATAAAATTTCTCATATTTGGCACAATACTATGATATATGTATTTCAAATGATTTTAATTACTTCACAATCCAAAAAAATTTTTAGTTTAGTAAGTTTTACTTTTGAAGCTTAGCAAATAATTTAGTTAACTTGGTTGTTTTTAGGAGATTTATCTACATTATCTATTATTGTATCCTCAGAATTAAATGAAGCATAAGAACGAAAGTTGTTGGAAACCTTAAGAAGATTTAAGAAAGCCTTTGGATGAAAGCTAACTGATATTAAAGGAATCAGTCTTCCAATTTGTATGCATAGAATTTTACTGGAAGAACATCATAAACCAAAAGATGATCCTCAAAGGGGATTAAACCCGATGACGAAACAAGTTGTTAAAAAAGTGATTTTAAAATGGTTAGATGCAAGAATAATATATCCTATTTCAAATAGTGTTTGGGTGAGTCCAACTCACTGTGTTCCTAAAAAAAGCATGTGACTATTTTGACAAATGAGAATAATGAATTAATATCAGTAAGATAAGTCACTGGTTGGCGAATCTACATTGATTATAGAAAATTAAAATCAGCCACCAAGAAAAATCAATTTTCTTTACCCTTTTTGGACCAGATGTGGATAGGCTAACTGGGCACATATATTTTTGCTTTGTAGATGGATATATCGACTATCATCAAATACCAATTGCTCAATAGGAACAAGAAAAGAAAACATTTACTAGTCCTTATGGTACTTTTGCTTTTTGACGAATGCCCTTTGGTTTATGTAATGTATGATGTCAATTTTCAGTGATTGAATTGAAAAATGTATAGAAGTCTTTATGGATGCTTTTCTGTGTTTGGAACTTCATTTGGAATATGTCTAAATCATTTAGTGAAAGTTCAAGAATGATGTGAAAAGATGAATTTAGTGTTGAAATAGGAAAAATGTCAATTTATAGTTGCAGGAGAAATTGTACTTGGGAATAAATTTTATGAAAATGACATGGAAGTAGATCAGGCAAAAATTCAAGTTATAGCTAACCTACTTCCACCTACTACTGCAGGAGGAGTAAGAAGTTTTTTAGGACATGTTAGTTTTTACAAGTGGTATATTAAGGATTTTTCAAAAATTACTAAGCTTTTATGCCAACTTTTGGAAAAAGATACAAAATTTGATTTTAATCAAGATTGCTTTAATGCCTTTGAAACATTGAAGGAAAAATTAATCACTACTCTTATAATTATTTCACGTGATTGAGAGAGACCATTTTAGCCAATGTGTTTTGAATTAATGTATGATGCAAGTGATTATGCAATTGGAGCTATTTTAGGGCAGAGATATGAAAATTTTTTAAAGTTATATATTATGCTAGTGAAACTCTCAATGATGCTCAAATTAATTATACCACTACTGAAAGAGAGTTATTAGCCATTGTCTATGCTTTTGATAAGTTTAGGTCATATCAGATTGGAGCTAAATGTGTTGTGGATATAGAACATTATGCTATAAAATATTTGATGCAAAAGAAGGATGCAAAACCAATATTAATTAGATGGGTACTTCTAATGTAAGAATTTGATTTTTGGTAGTAGATAGGAAATGGTATGATAATCAATTAGCTGATCATTTATCTAGGCTCGAACAGGAAGAAACATTTGATCTTAAAATAAAAATTAATGAAACATTTCATGATGAAAAACTTTATACTGTTAAAGAATGGGAAATATCGTGGTATGCTGATATTGTGAACTACATTGTTAATGGTATTTTATTTTATGGATTAACAAAACAACAAGAGGGAAAATTTATACAAGATGTAAAATTTTACTTTTGGGATGACCCGTATTTGTGCAAATAATGCAAAGATTTAGCTATGTTAAGATGTGTGCCTTTTAATGAAATTGAAGAAATCATTCAAAAAATTCATGATTCTGAATGTGGGGGTCATTTTAGGATTGAACGAACTGTTCATAAAATTTTACAATCTGAATTTTATTGGCCTACTCTATTTAGAGATGTTAATATCTATATAAAAAACATGTGATTGATGTCAGCGAGTAGACAATATTTCAAAAAGAAATGAAATGCCCCTAAATTTTACTTTAGAAGTTGAAATTTTTTATGCTTAGGATTGGATTTTTTGGGACCATTTATACCTTCATTTGGAAACATATATATATATATATATATGTATATATTAATTGCAGTAAACTATGTATCAAAGTGGAATGAAGAAATAACTTTGCCATGATGTGATGCTCGGAGTGTTTCACAATTTTTAATCAAAAATATTTTTACAAGTTATGGAATGCCGAATGCCGAGAGTAATCTTTACTGATAGAGGATCTCACTTTATAAACAAAAAAGTTGAGAAGTTTATGGAAAAATATGATATTATACATAGGATTGCAACTATTTATCTTTCTTGGACTAGGGTCTAATAGAAATATCTAATCATGAAATTAAACAAATTCTAGAGAAAAATTAAAATGGATTGGTCTGCTAGATTAGATAATGCATTATGAGCTTATAGGACAGCTTATAAAACGCCCATAGGAATGTGCTTATAGGACAGCTTATAAAGCTTATAGGACAGCTTATAAAACGCCCATAGGAATGTCCCCATATAGATTAATTTTTAGGAAGACTTGTCACTCACCAGTAGAATTGGAGCATAAAACTTATTAGGGATATTAAGGAGTTTAATTTTAAATTAAAAGATACTGGTGAGAAAATATTGTTGCAACTAAATGAGCTTGATAAAATTATGAATGAATCTTATGATAATGCTAGGATATATAAAGAGAAAATGAAAGAATGACATAATCAGAAGATAATAGAAAAGGAATTTGAGCCTGGACAAAAAGTTTCACTATATAATAAAAGATTGAAATTATTTTTGGGAAAATTGAAGTATAGGTCGACAGGGCCATTCACAGTTGTAAAAGTCTACCCCTATGGAGTTATTAATATTGAAGATTCAAAAACTGGAAAGATATTTAAAGTGAATGGGCACAGATTGAAATGATATTTTGATGGTCAAAGGCCAAATTTTAAAGAGACTGTAACGTTGGGTCACCCAGAGTAAAAACTGGGAATGTCGGGCTGACGAAATTAAACCAAACGCTTTGTAGGAGCCAAACCATAATTATCTATATTTATGTTGCTTATGTGCTTTTATAAGTTTTATTTTATATACATCTATATTTATGTTTTCTTTATGAGTTCCATGTACTTGAGAGACCAACATAGAGAGAAAATATGTTAAAACAACTTTACCCACCAAATTATATGGAAGATATGAGAATTATTTGGATTTAAAATGAAATTGTGTATAAATCTGAATTGGCGCAAGAGGTGCCCGATTTGGCCTCTGAGACACCATTTTACAGAGAGCTAATGCTGGAATTTAGCACTAGAAGCACCGCATTTACCAGAACAAATTTGGATGTTTCTAAAGGTGGTTTTGGGCAGTTTTTGATGGGTTTTCTTTCTAATAACTCTCAAAAACTAAAATTTGAAGTTATTTAAGAAGGGAAAATGAAAAAGAAAGTCACCATTTTCAAATACTATGGTTTCCAACTCTAAAGAAACCCCAAGTCTTGGAATTTTCAATAGGAGGAAGTTCATCAGTTTCGATGAGCAGAAGTTATATGATCGAGTTATTGTGAAGAATAGATAAATCAAGAAATGAGGATTTGTGAAATAATTATTCAACACACCAAATACTCAAGTGGAGGAGATTATTGCAGAGAGACGCTGGGAAGTGCTTTGTTATACCACTGCTCCTGTAGTAGTTCCTATGATGAAAGTGTTTTATGATAATCTTCATGGAATTAACTAAGGAGTCATCTATGTTTGAGAGGTGGGTACCATTTACTCCTTCAAGAATAAAAGACATGTTTATGATTGAAAGTGTCCCTATTTGTCACTATGCAAATTACGAGACAACATGAACCAACTCTATCGATTCCTTACTGATGAAGATGCAAATTGGAAGACAAGAGATAATGTACTTGTAGGTTTTTCTTCATCATTATTGAATCCTGCATTGAAGGAATGTCATTTCTTTACTGCATCAAAACTACTTCCAACCATGAAATCCTGTAAAGTGACTAAGGAAAGTGTTATTTTAAATTATTTTATTCAAACTAGAAGACCTATTGATGTGGGTTCTGTAATTATAAAATCTATTTTGGGTTTGATTATTAATGGATCGACTTACGGGCTGGGACATCCATCTACCATATCCTGCTATGCAGCTAGTCACAAGTGCCTTATGAAAGTTTGGAAAAAGTGCTTCTCCCATGGAAGCCTATGTACCTAGAGATTTGTAGCAACTGCATAGGAAATGGGGTAGAAAATAATATGAATATTCTTATGGATCAATCATCTCAAAATTCATTGCCTATTCAGCCCCACTTTCCTTATAGTTCATATGATATTTTGAAAAGAATTAAGAAGTTGGAGAAAGAGGTACAAAATATTATTAATTCAATTGGAAACATTTCAGATATATATTGATCATTTAGATTGGAGGATGAAGGAACAATTCAAACATATCGGGCGCATTGAAGAAGGTATGGTGAGAATTTTTAAGAAAAATGCTTGGATTGAAAAAGATTCAACATACGAATTTCCTCACTGACCTTTCACGACTTGTACGTTCACTACTAATCCATGGGAAACATTCAAGAAGACGAAAGTGAAGAAGATGTTTGAACTCGTTTTAGTACCAAATTTGTAATTATGATTGCATATATGTGTTATGTGTTTGCGTTGAATTTCATTTACTTTTATTGCAGAACTTTATATATGTTATTTGTTGAATGTTTGATATTTAGTCTTCAACATTAGTTTATAAAGTGTGACTTAGATGCTGAATTGGATGTATGGGCTTGAAAATAGAGAAAAAATATTTATTCGTTTGTAATTGTGGATTTTATATATAAATATGTGTTTTGTGTTATTTATAAAAATATGTTGTTAGAAGATTGTTTAATTATGAATATAAGTGTTTAATTAAGTTAATTAGAGGTTAATGTGGTGTGGTATGCATCAGATTTCAAAAGAAAATTAAAATATGAAATTTTTTGTGTTGGCGCTAGAGGCGCCAGTTTCCCAAAAATGCCCAGATTTACTTAAAGCCATGAAAATCCACTGTTAAACCCATTTTTTACCGCTTGAGTCGTCTCCTACCTCTAGACTAAGGTCGAAACTCAAACTAGGGCTTGCCAATTGGTGGATTTGAGGAGATTTTAAGGGAAAAAAGTCTTGGATTTTATCTTCCCCTGGTAAGAGCCTCACTTTAACTTAGAAACTTTTTATTTTCACCATGGATATTTCCTACATTATGGAAATCTGAAAATTTTACTTTTCATTGAAGAAATTTAAAGAGAATTTTAGATATTGTGAATTTTAAAGAGAATTTATTTTCACCATGGATATTTCCTACATTATGGAAAGGTTTTCTTACCAAATATTTCTACTTTTAGAGTTCACCATGGATATTTCCTACATTATGGAAAGGTTTTTTTACCAAATATTTCTACTTTTAGAGTTTTATTTATGATATTGTGAATTTATTTGGATTTTATGTGCATTTATAGAGAAATTCTTATGGCTCCAAGAGTGAAGAGAGGAAAGCCTTCCGGAAATTTTGATGCGAGGTGATCTATATATTTGAAGGCTCAGCACAATCACAATATTATTATGAGAATGAGAAAATTGATTCAGGAGCGTGCCTTTTCAAATTCGGGAGGAAAGATTGAAAGGTTGATAATTGCTCGGAAATGAGAAACCTTTTGCTGCTTCACCTCAGTAGCTATTGTTTCTAAGGTTCGAGAATTTTATGCCAATTTTTGGGTGACTACGGAGAAGCACATTTATGTTGGAGGTAAACATGTTGAATTTACTCGTGAGAGTCAATGCACTTTATAGGCTGAGAAATGAATTTCTTTGTGAGTAGTCCGAATTCATGATTTCTGATTCATCACTTGATGAAGAATTGCCTATCTCACTGATGAAATGGGATTATGGAAGATTAAAAATAGTCACAAAGTCAATTTCTCCACTTCCATGTTAAATTTGTAATCTAAAGCATGAAATTATTTAATTTCTACAAAATTATTTCCAACTAATCACCTTAGTGAAGTAACCAAGGAGAGATCAGCACTAAATTTTTTCATCCAACAAATGAAAGTTGTTGATATTGGTGCTCTTATTGTGCAAAATGCTCGGAGCATTGCTAGAAGTGGGATAGCTAGTGGTTTGGGTTATCCTGCCTTGATTTTCACTTTATGCAAACAATCATGAGTAAAATTTGATAAGAATGAAGAAATTTTGCAACCACTTAAGCCAATTAGAAAACCCACAGTCCATAAATTTGAATCATTTGCTAGATCTATAAAGGAAGTAGTGATAGACCCTCAACATCAGCTGCAGGATGATGGACCCCTGGTGTGTGTTATTTTTCAGCGTGTTTTATGTCAATTTAAATCCCCGGTAACAGTGTCAAGAACTTGACCCGTCATGAAATTACGTAGTAATTTAGCTTTTAAAAATATAGCCAAAACTTGATCCAATTTATATTTAGCGTTCAAAATCAAAATGTTATAAAATATCTAAAATAGCTCGCACATTAGTGGTTCTATGCAAGTGCACATATTACTTCAAGTAATGTAGGGCTTTCTTTAGAAACCCCAGTATAGATTCCACAGAGAAATGCAGTAAGAAATTTCTTAGGCTAATTCTAGTCTACTACTATATGGTCTTGGTTTGTAAGATAGAAATTCTCATAATAAAAACATAAATCATAATATTTAAACTATAAAAATTAAAGTAAGAAAGACAAATTAAAATGGGTCTAATGAATGATAACATAAAAGTAACTAAAAGAACTAAGTTTACTAAATTAATTTCTAAACTTCAACGTTAAATTTATTAAGACTAAACAAAGTTTTGTGATGAAGAGTTCAAATTTAAGAAAGTATCCTTCCCCTTTATAATGAGTACAAGGTTAGTGAAGTAATTAAAATCATTCAAAAATATATGTAAAAATTGTTTTGTGCCAAATTCGAGCAATCCTATTTTTTACCCTCTTCCAAGTGCATAAAGAACATTGACTAATCCAGAGTTTGGTCCCTAATTCAGTGGTTAGAATGGGAGGATACCGACTGCAACTCCACAGCTCCCACTACTCCCTCACCTAAGGGCTAACAATCTTGCATTAGTTTCCAATCAACTAGGCCAAATTGGGGATTTTAATCGGTCACCTTAAAATTTCTAATTCTACATCCAACAAAGTATATTTACTTATTTATTTGCACCCAACTCCATGGATGAAATACTCTCCCATGAAATCAATTATGATTCTCCCCATCTTGTAGAAATTATAGCCCTTTTGGAACATATGTTTCTCAATACATTTTAACATTTCAATTGGCCAAATTGAAAAGTAAAGGAAGATCTGGGTTCAAATCTTCACAAATTATTATCTTTTAAAACCGTATAAAATAATATCAATTCTTCACAAAGTCATATCTCAAAGTAGGGAGAAGGATAAAGAAAACTACTCAGAATTCATGAGAAGGATACTACAAAACACAGATTTCATTAATAAAAACAAGTTTACTAAAAAAAAAGAAATAAAAGACACAACCATCTCATAACCCTTCCCAAGAAAATCCCTAGAAGTTCTTCAAGAAAATCCCTAGAAGTTCTTAAGTTCTTTTCAAGCCTTTCACTCCTTACAAGCACTCTCAATTCTCTCCTAAAAATGTAATGAAGAAGAAACCTGTCACCCTCCCTCTCCTTTTACAATCCATGAAGAAAATATCCAAGCCCTTAAATTTCACTCTTTCTCTCTTGTCTTCTTCTTCTCCATGAAACACACATACACACACACACACACACACACACACACACACACACACACACACACACACACACACACACACACACACACACTCACACACATGCCCACTCACACCCAAAAACGCCTCTTTAGGGCCTAGACTTCCCTTTCTTATAAAAAAGGCTCCCTCCCTCCAAAAAGAATTCAAAATTTTGTCCAAAATTCTATCCAAAAGTCAATTCTTTTAAAATCAAAAGACATGTCAATTGATCCAAGAGACATATCCTTTCATAAAAAAACCTTTCAAAGTGTCTAGATGCATTGAATCACTCCAAGGGGTGTTTAGAACAAGTGTCCCTTCGAAAATTTGCCCAAAATTTATCCCAAATTGCCTTAATCTGCAAAAAGTTATCTCCGACACATTATGCACCAGTTCTCAGGATTTAGGCGCATCATGAGCCGCTCTGCAGTAGCTCAACTATTTTTCTCTCTTTAAGCTCTATTTTACCCCGTTTCAGTTGCATTTCGCTCCTAACAGATATACCTACAAAATAAACATAAAAAAAACCTTTCTTCAAAGTGTAATTTTATTCAAAAACATTTGAGAGATGTAAATTAAATTAAGCATAGAAAGACATTTTGAAATGTGTCAAGTCAAAATTTTCTTTATTGCTCGTATTTACTCCAATTTGCACAATTTTTGCTTAATTTTGTCCAAAAGTTCATTTCTAATACCTGAAACCCAAAATATGCAAAATACCTTCCTTTGAAGTATAATATTATTAAAAATCATTAAAATTGAGCATAAAATATATATGAAAAAGTATGTAATTTTTAGGCGTTTCAAAATACCCCAAACTTAAATGTTACTTGTCTTCAAGTAACCCTTTTACTACATAAAAATATGACTTAGGATAGAGATTAACTTATAAAATTTTATACTTTAGTTTCATTTATAAAACATTAAAATTATAGAAAAACATTTAATAACATAGATTCAAATTTTAAGTTTAAGAGTACTCAGTAATCAAATCTATGATTTTTGAATCTCTATTAATTTCAAGGAGAATTGTAAATGGTCATATCAATGATACTTAGAATATCCATATGAAAAAGAACTTCATGAAAACATTACTAGTAAAGGTGTTAATATTCAAATACATGTTTAGAAAATGTAATAAAGCCTCTTTCTTAAGTTGATTCAAGTGAATCAATTTTTTATTAGGCATCTCCTCAAGCTTCTCCTAACATTTTTTTTTCTTTTCTTCTTCTTCTTTTTTATTACTTTTAGGATCTTTTCAATCCTTTCTTTTCTTTTCTTTTCTTTTTCAAATGAGGATTATTATATTATCTAGATATCCTTTAATAATTTTGAACTTCACTATCCTCTTCTTAAAGTTAAAACTTTGTAACTTGATTCACTTTAGAAAATCATATTAGTTTTGATGATTTTTGATAAAGTCTCATTCTTTACTTCTTACATGAAACTCTAAGATTCTTAATACTTCAAAAATAAAATTTCCTTTACTTTAAATAGAAAAATTTAATCTTATCCTTTCATACAAAATATTTTTAACTTTAGAATTGACCTTCGTTATTAAAAACTTTTACCTAAATTCACCATAATATGTACAATCATTATTATAGTCATTTAAAGTTAAACTCTAATATCCAAGGTCATGTTAGATTAATTTTAAAAATATATTTAATTGAGGATGAAGAAAATTTTGTTTACTTCTTTTTTAAAAAAAATTTCTTCCCCCCGAACTTGAATGTTTAAATATTTTACCCTTAATTCCATAAAATATAGCAGGAGGAAAAAGTAAAAGTTGAATCTACTAACTACTACAAAATCTTATCAAATTCATATATGTGCATAATCATGATAGAATGACTACAGAAGAAAGTAAATCCAGCCTAAAACTTGCATGCAATAATATTAAACTAAAAGGAAGTATAATAACTTTAAATTTTATTTTTCTTCCTACCCCTAAACTTGATTTTAAACATGTATAACATTCAATACAGAAAATATAAGTAGGAAGAAAAATAGTTCAAAAATTTTATCTATCACAAACATTTACAAGTATTCATTAGGACAAAATAATATGCAATAGAAAGTAAGTCTAAACTATAACATGGTCAATAAAATGGAAAGAAAGATCTAATAAGCAGAATAGGTATCGGCTTAGGAATATATATATTTATGTTCTCCAAATCTTTATGTCATTGTAACTCATTGCATCTCACAAAATTACTTAAAATTTATAATCGAATCACTACACAAATATATTGGGTACTTATAAATGATTTTATAGATTCTAATCCCAAAGATAAGATTATCCCTGAAATATCGGTTCTAGAGCACTAACCCGAGGCATCACCATATCACAATAACTAAGCACCTCTAGCAGTTATAAGGATAAAGTAAATTCATCCACATGTTACTCATCAAATAAGTTAGCTAATCAGCAAATAAAAATAAAGTAAGTAAAAATAAATAACAAAATTGAGATGGAATTATCACTATTAAAATTAATGATGTCTATTGTAAGACTTAAGTCCGAGTGAGACATGAGTCGTAGTGGACACATCAATCTAACTACTTTAAGAGAATATATAAGTTTAGCCATAATAAAAATTTAAGGAATCACCTCCCTCATGAAACACAAAAATCTAATCAAACTACAAACAATCCAAACATCTACCAATCGTTAATCAATTTGATCAATCCACAGTATTGATCAATCCATCAATTTGATCAATCCACAGTAAAGAAAACACAATACAACACTAACAATCATAACTCTCAAGCACACTAAATCAATCCACACTGATAATTATTGGTTGGCTCCTATAAAATAATTTGTTTAACATTGTCTGCCCAAAAAATGATTCCACCTGGATCAAAATTCCATTTAAGTAATCCTTGATCAATCACCTAATCTTCTTCATATCCAAGGATTCCTATAAAGTCCTTGAATTTAAATATTTCTTTTAGTTTTCCTCTTAGATTGATTCATATCCTTTTTCCTCATATTTCTTTCTAGATCTAATATTCTTCTAGTAATTTTCTCAATTTTTGAAATTAATATCATCTTAGAAATTTATAAGAAATGGATCTTTATAAGATACTTCATGATCTCCCAAATTTTGGATCAAATTCTCTCTAAATTATTCAAATTCAATTCAAATTATGGATCAAATTCTTCTAGGTTGCTCTTTTGTTCATGGTTGTCTTTCAATTCTTCCCCTTGGTACTAAGTAAATGGTAAAGGTGGTTGTTTTATATTTTATCTTAGTTAAGGAAAATTGTTTTTTTTAATTCCTTAGGAATTTTTTCCGTTGGTCTTTCAATCTCCTTATCCTCATTTCTCAACTTAAAGTTCTTTTGAAACATATCCTTGAATTCTCTTCTAATTCTCTTCTAAATATTAGTTCATTAGTTCAATAATTTTAAAGTGCTCATCATTCATCTCCTTAGGGTTTATCTCAGGGCACTAGGTGAAATCTTTTGGGGGTAACTGTTAATTGCATTAATAATCTGCCCCACTTGGTTTTCTGTATTTTCTATTACGACCTCTTAATTTTCTAGCTCACACTTCATTTGAATCACAACCTATTCTAACATTAACTCCTTCTCATCCTGTGGGTTGGAGTTAAATTGAGGATTATTAATTGAGTTAATAATTTGCCCCAGTTGGTTTTCCATTTTCCTTATTGCGGTCCCTTCACACTCCAACTCACTCTCCATTTTAATAAAAACTTCTTCTAATAAATCCTTCTTTTCATTCTAGAGGATGAAGTTAAATCAATGAGGAAAAGAAATTTCATTATTACAATAAACATGATTATTCCAACTAAATGTCCAATTCAATTGATTATCTCCCCAAAATTTTTCTTCTCCTCCAAAATTATTATTCCTATTAAAATTCAAATGATTTTCCCAACGTGGATTGTAATAATCAGAATAAGAATTATGTATATCATGGCCATATCTTTCTTTTTATTGATCCAACTTCCTCTCAATATCTATAACCTGGGAAATTAAAATTGTAAGCATATCTTCTTAAAAATTTGCCACTCTCTTGGGGTTTACTCTTTCAAAGCTACTAGCATTATAATCCAAATCTGAATATTCATTATATCGTTGATTTGCTATTTCTACATTAAATTCATGGAGTCTTTTCAAATCTCTCCCAAAAGTTCTCTCCAAATTTGACTTGTAAAATTCATAGTCTGCAACTCCTAAACTACACATTAACTAATATGACAGATTTAAAAAATATTTTAAGGATGTCTTTTTCAAATTAAGGAGGTTCAAGATGAATTTTGCATGAATTTTTAAAGGCAAACTTGTTCTACACAACTCTTGGAGTAATTTAATGCATCTAAGCACTTTAGAAGGTTCTTTTATGAAGGGATAGACTCTTGGATCAAATGACACATCTTTTTAATTAAAAAGAGTTGACTTTTTAGAGGGAGTTTTGAATTCCTTTCCAAAGGAGGCAACCAAAAATAAAAGAAGAAGACTTCATAGAGTTTGATGAGGCTTTTATGTGTGACGTGAGGGAGAGAGAGAAAGTGGTGTGAGTTAGAGAGAGAGAGAAGAGGAGATTTTCTTCTAGGGTTGTAAGAGCAGAAGGAACGTGAAAGATTTCTTCTTCATTACACTTCTAAGAGAGAATTGGGAGTGATAGTAAAGAGAGAAAGGCTTGGAGAGAACTTCTAGAGATTTGCTTAAGAAGGATTGTGAGATAAGTTGTATTTTCATTTCTTTTATTTTGTAAACTTATTTTTATATGTGAAATTCATATTTTTTTTTATCCTTCTCATAAATTATGAGTACTCTTCTTTATTGAATTCTGAGTAATTTTCATCTCATGAATTCTGAGTAATTTTCATTATCCTTCTCCCTACTTTGAGGATATGGTTTTGTGAAGAATAGAATTTATTTTCCACGATTTTAAATGATAATAATCTTTGATGATTTGAACTCCAATCTTCATTTACTTTTCGATCTGGTAAATTGAAATGTTAATAATTGTTGAGAGACATATGTCCTTAAATGAGATATGATTTCCACAACATAGGGAGAATCACATTTGATTTCATGGGAGAGTATGTCATCCAAGGGATTGGGTACAAATAAATAGGGAAATATACTTTCTTGGATGGAGAATTGGAGATTTTAAGGTGACAAATTATAACCCCCAATTTGGTTCAGTTGATTGGAAACTAATGCAAGATTATTAGGCCTCAAGGGGGGAGTACTGGGAGCTCTGGAGTGGCAGGCGGGAGGGAGGGCCAGCCGGTATCCTCCCAACTTAACCACAAAATTAGGGACTAAACTCTGGATTAACACTGTTCTTTATAGCACTTGGTGTTTTCTTAAATTTAAACTTTTTGTCACAACAATAACTTGTTTAATTTTTGCAATTTTACTTTTGAAAGTTTGGTATTTAGTTTAGTTTAATTTCTATAGTCTTACATCTGCATTTTAATTAGCATTCACTTGAATAATCAATTTTCAAACTTCGCACTTTACTTTTATTTTTGTGTTTTTGATATAAAAAAAATTCATGATTTACTTTAGGATTTCTTAACTTCCCTGTGGGATCAATATCTAGGACTCCAATAGAGCACTTTATTACTTGTGTGATATGTATACTTGTGTTGATATTACAAGAGATTTCGCAGTTTAAAAAGAGTTTTAAAAGATAAATTATTTTATAAAAAAATATTTTTATTTAGATTATATTGCATATTTATTATAAATCTGCATGCTTCAAGTTTTTGATGTCGTTGAGTGGTGTCAACTTCTTACATATTTGCATATACAAAATCTCGTATCAAACATCTTATCTGTCATGGGGAATAAACCCTAAAAAATTCAAACCATGATGAGAAATATTTATTCAAAATAAATTAAAATATCACAGAGAGTATTTAATTAATTAAAAATTTTTATTTTTGGTCCACATTTTTATTTTTGGTCCACATTATTTTCCTCTATTCATTGAGCAAGAGAGTATTTTTATTTTATTTTTATGATTTTTCTATGCAAAGTAATGAATTTTCTAAGTTTAGTGAAATAAATAAATCCAGAAAATCCTATTTATCTATTTATCCACGCGACGCTGACTAGATCATGGGCAGCTCTAAAAAACCACACGCGCTCCGCTATTCGTTGTCACCTTCTAAGTAAGCTACCACGTGACCTACTATTTTGTTCCATCCAATCGTTTGACACCCTCGCAACCATTAGATCAATATACACATGAATGGACAGCATCCGTTCATCGTCCTTGATTAACTTAATCGGTAAACCGTTAAACTTCAAACCCTAAGATCTCTGTCGATACTCAATCAAATCACATGGGGTTTGTTCCTACACCTTTATCCACTCAAGAAGAACACATCCATAAGGTTACAATGCTATGAAATATAGTCTATATGCATGGAGAATCAAACTAAGCTCTGTTTAGGGTGAGAGCTCAATACATTTATCTGAGAGGGGTAGCCTCAATCAGATGGTTGGAGATGCTTCAGATGGGCCCAAACAACCTTCAGATGAGCTTCTACGCTGTGGTGAAATGTCTAGGTATCATTTTGATCAAAGCCGATTTTAGGAGTTGGTCTAGAGCTAGGTTAGAGGCTCTATATGATGGGGCTTTTATATGGAATCAACTCCTCTCACTTTAAAGATGGTATGTGCAAAATAAATTGACCTTTTGTGGACTATGGAAGTGTGGGGAAATATGGCATGGTTTTCCCTGAATTTTGAACTCAAAATTGAGCTCTCTCAAAATTGAGCTCTCACAAAGCTCTCACAAAGGAATCCAGAGGGGAAAATGGTGGGCTTGAGCTTAGCACATTTTGGAGAGTGTCTGGAAGCAATTGGTCAAAGTTTCTCCAAGGAATTAGTAATTCTTGTTTTGGCCATGGAGGAGGTGGTTTAAATAGACGGGGAATGGGTGGCTGGTTAGGCTTTAATCAAGGTGTAATTAGTTGCTTATGTGGAGGGGAGAGATGTGCCAAAGGCTAATTGATGCTTGTCAGCTTGGATGGGTGAAATTGGGTTTATGATGAGACATGGGGATCACATGGGGATCCAATTGGTGAAGATTGGGATCAAATTGGTGGACATTGGGGGTGAATTGAGGTACTTGGGCCTTTAGAAAAATTGGGACTTTTGATGAAAATAGGTCAAATTGGTCAAATTGAGCTCAATAGAGTGGTTCAAATTGATTTTGGGGACATTTGAAATGATTTTGAAGGTTTTGGGACAATTTGGGTCACTAAGGGTATTTTGGTAATTTTGGAAAAATAAGGGATATTTTGGTAATTTTGAAACTTTTGGGGTGTTTTCAAATGATTTGAGATGATTTTTGGACAAAGTTGTGTATTTTAGGTAATTTTGGGAATTTTGGTCAATTCTGGGGTTTCAATGGTAGTTTGGCAATTTGGATAGAATTGGGGGCAAGAGGATAAGTTGGGTGATTTGGTAAAATTGAGGTGTCAACCACCCTACTTTAGCCATGGACCAATGGAATCCCCTACTTTTGGTCCTTCATGTAATGGTCCATGCTAAACCCTAGCCTAGGGCTAGTGGGTCTAGGGGACCATCTACATGAGTCTGCCAAAGGGTTAAGAAATCAAAGTTAAGTATGTTTGGGCTTAGGGTAGTGGGTGGAAGTACAATGTGCAAGTGTGTGCGTGAGACCAGCCAAGATCACACCACCGAGGGTTAATCGTAAGGCCAAGCAGTCCTATGGGGACTCCCCTTGAGCTCCCCCATATTGACCCCACCTACTAAGTGCTAGAGGTTTGGGCCAATATGTGGAACTTCAAGTTGAGCAAAGAAGATTTTAGAGCTTCTGATTGTAAGGGTTTCTTTTCTAGTCCTCTAAGAATAGTCAATAGAAAAGTTCTATGGCTAGACCTTAGGCAACTAAAGAGGAAAGACTAGACCTCAACCAAAAGTGAGGTTAACATATATCTTGTGATTTATTTAGCTTTTGCGTCTATGAAATGTCGAAGAAATATGATTCCTTTTTTTTATCAATGTATTGAATAATTTAAATGCTTTAAAATAAAAAGAAGTGAATTTATTGTGGGTACCTATATATTTAAATTACAAGGCATTTACAAACATATCACACAATTCATAATGTGTTTACAAATCTAACTAAAAAATATCCCTATCTGTATGCATAATACTAAAATCCTTAATATCACATTAAAAATATCACTACTAACATTTAAAAGTTAAGTAAACATTTGCATGAATAGTTTCATGACACTAAAATGTTGTAGATGTATATATCAAAATTTAGGTGTTAGATAAGTAAATACAAAAGAAATTTCTATATTTATGTAATTTCAAAACAGTTGTTTGCCATTACCAATTTGATGTAAATATCAAAGTTTAGGTGTTAAATATGTCAAGTAAATTTTTACATATGTAAATACATAATAATTGAGTGGCATGACAACAAACAATGAGAGCAGATTAATTTATGTAAATATATAAATTCATATTAATAAAGAGCCTCTCTCAATTACTTGATGCAAAATGCAAAGAGTCATAGCTGATACTGTGCACTCAAACTGAATTAAAAGATTAAGGCCACTATTTATGAAAAAAAGGATGGAGACCAAAAAATAATGTTACCACTGTAGGCTGCTAAGAATAGAAAAAGATGATATTTATTTTAATATAATATAGTTTTTGAAAATTAATTGTTTAATTTTGAAAATACGAAACCAAACTGATCTCATATAGACAATAGTTTAAATAAACGAGCACAACACTATAAGTGACATATCTATCCTGATGAATAGATATCTCACTTATTCGTGAGGCTTGATTAAATAAACTATAGAGATTATGGCATCCATTTTGTCTTGAAACCATTTCTTTTTTTATAAGCAGACAAGTTCCCCTATCTATTATTGAATATTAGATAGGGTTTATATTACCTAGGTTCTTAAATCTCTCTATAGAGGCAAGCCCCTGTAGTTAATTATATTTTAAATGGCCAAGGTCACTTAAGAAAACTCTCGATATAGATCGAAAAATATTGTTTCTAAGAATTTCAAAGGATAGGACTTTTCAAAGATCATACCAATAAATATCAAATGGGAAAGACTCAAATTTGAAACATTGTTTTGGAATCAAAAGAAAGAGAAACTAGGGGTCGCCACCGAACCTGAGGAAAACCTCGGTGACTTCCCAAACTGTCCTATTTTTTGTTTCAATTTCAAGAAGAAAATTTATGAATTTTTTGTCCAACCATTTATTATTATTTAGGGCTTATATTTGTGTGAGATGATCACACAAATAGCCTGGAAGATAGGAGGATTTATGTCGTGTAAACGACAACCTTAGAATCCTAAAACGAGTTAGGGCTTAAATTACACAACATAATTGTGCAAAGTTCAATGGATAGAGTGTGGATCTATTTTTCACTAGACAAAAAACCTTGAAACCCTATTGTTGGTTATTTAATTCTAAGGAAAGATTTGTTGTTCTAGATCCCCATGCTGTGACAAATTGCTACCCATAGAGTGAGCTCCAAGCTTTTAGGTGAAGTAGCAATCCTAAAGTTAAAAGGTTTAAAGGTTTAAATGACAAGTATAGTTCAAAATGGTGAGGTTAAATTTGATTATAGCGACACCGGTTAGAATCTCACGGTTATCTTGTTTGGGTCCCATGTTGACCTCACTTTTGTTTGAGGTTTAGTTTTTCCTCTTTAGTAGCCTAAGGTCTAGCCATAGGACTTTCCTGTCTTTCCTGGTCTAGCCATAGGACTTTCCTGTTGAGTATTCTTAGAAAACTAGAAAAGAAACCAGAAATTCTACCAATTCTACCCTCTTCTTTGCTCAAATTGAAGTTCCACATATTGGTCATAACCTCTAGCACTTAGTAGGTGAGGTCACTATGAGGGAGCTCAAGGAGAGTCCACTTAGGACTGCTTGACCTTAGAGTTGACCCTAGGTGCTGGTCTGGAGCTAGTTCACTCACTTGCACTCACTCTCACCCACATCACTCACAAACCTAAACCTAAAACTTGTTAACTTTCATCCCTTGATCTTTTGGGAGACTCGTGTAGATGGTCCCCTAAACCCACTAGCCCTAGGCTGAGGTTTAGCTAAGACCAGTACATAGAGGACCCAAATGGGGTTTCCATTGGTCCATAGCTCATATAGGGTGGTTGGCACCCCAATTCTACCAAAAATATCCAACTTAGCCTTTTGACTCCTAAACCTACCAAAATGACCTAAATACCCTGAAATCCCAAATTTGGTCAAAATCCTCAAATTCATCAAAAATACCCAAACTTGTTCAAAAGTCATTTCAAATCTTTTGAAAATACCCTAGCTACGTTTGAAAATACCCAAATTACCCAAAAAACTACTCAAAAATTTTAAATTTACCAAAATACCCCCAACATGGCCAAAATTACAAAAAAACCCTTGGCACCCCAAATTTTCCCAAAAACCTCCAAAATCACTCCCAAAACCCTCCAAAATCACTCCAAATGTCTCCAAACCCAATTTGGACCCTTCAATTGAGCCCCAAATTGCCTTTAAAGGCCTACTTTCCCTAAATTCACCTCAAATGTCCATCAAATTGGTCCCAATTTCCCCCAATTTCAATTCTAAACTCAAATTCACCTTCCATATTAACAATTTAAACCAAATTCAAGCTCAATTGACCCATGCTTTGAGCCTAATTTTGATCTAAATCAAAATCCCAATTTTGGCCATATGACTTGATCATCACCTAATTGAACCTCACCAAATTGAACCTATAGCCTACTCAATTTGTCACAATTTATGTTGAAAACTATTCATAACATTCTTAAACATCAAACGCTTAAACATCAAGCGTGACCTTCATTTGGCCTTGTTGAAGCCTCAATTTCATTTAATATTTCAACTTAAATCCAAAAATCCCCAAATTTGCCCCATCGGCTATGTCCCTAAATTCCAAAAATTGAACGCCTTAGCCCCAAAATTGGCACCCAATTCATGTTGAAAACTCTTCATGATATTCCTATTGACCGTTCTCAACAATCAATTTGGACTTAGCCCAAGCCTAGCACAATCTATACCCAAGTCTAGCCCAACATGCCCAAATTGATCAAAATTGCAAAATTCCTCAAATTGAACCCCCAATTGAACTCAAAATATCCTTCACCAAAAATTTTCATTACAATCATCTACACAATATTGATCAATCAATTGGGCTCAAGCTCATTGGTAGCCTAGCCAAAACCCAATTTAAGCCAAATTGACCTACATGGACCCCTTCACCAAAAATTGACCCAATCAAGCCAAATTGACCAACCAAAGACCACCACAGCCAAATTTTAAACTTTATTGACCAGACTAAACCCCATGAAACCACCCAAATGAGCCATGAACCAAAGGATCCTCAAATCAAGGGATTTTCTTCCAAAATTGCTTAAGCCTAAGGGATTTTTGCCAAAACTAAGCACCTGCCCAAATAGATTGCTGCGACATATTCTCCTAGCTCACATGGCACATCTGACCTCCTGACCACCTCCCCTAGCCTTGTCGGCTACCTAGTTGCTAGGAGCCACCCCCATGGAATCAAACCTAATTCAAACCTTGAGGCCACCTCATCTCATTTGAAATTTAAAGCCTCTCTGCCCTCCACCTAAGCAAACTTTTTCACCCCCTAATTGGCCATAGCAGCCACCATTGACCATTTTTATACAAGCTCACCTCCATGGCCACAAGAGGGAGAACCAATGGGAGTGGTGTTGAAATTTTCTCAAGGAGATCCTTCAAAATCACTCCCTGAGCTTCCTTGAGACCTCCACAGTGCAACCCAACTATCCCATTGCCCTAAATCCCCTTGTCGGAGTTCAATTTTTTAGCTCAAAACCTTGCCGGAGACAGTACAGAGCTCTCCTCACCTCTACACTCTACCAAAATCAAATTAAACTCACCCAGACCATCATCACACTGAACAAAGACAAAGCCCATCAAATCCCCCTCACACAGAGCCTCTACACTAGACTTTAATCAACACCCAAATTTGACCTTGATCAAATTTGGGTCTAAACCTTTCACCACGACCAGAGGCTCAATCCCTAGCCTCCTTGGACCTCAATGAATGTGTCGAGCACCTCTGATTGAAGCTTCATTTCTCAGAGCAAAGGTATTGAACTTCCCCTCTTCCTGAGCCTATTTTGTTTCTTCATTTGATTAGGCTTAGTTTAATGGCATGTTTATCGTATGAATGTGTTTGTCTCACTTAGACAAGTCCATAGGATCAAACCCCGTGAGATTTGGTTGAGTCTAGAGGGACAACTTAAGGTTTTGGTGTGAACTGTTCTCGGGTTTGCCTATTTGGGGACGATGATGAGGTTTAGTCTGGTCAATGGACGATATCTACCCGGACAATGCCTTCTTACATGAAACACGGACCGAGTCAGCGCTGAGGTCGATGGCAATGCTGAACTAGAGGACGCTGCGTGGAGCTTCGAAACCGCCGTAGGTTGACACGGCGCCGCGTGTTTAGATAGATAAATAGGGTATTTTATTTTCTGATTTAAATAAATAGATTCTGATTTAAATAAATAGACCTAACTTAAAAAATTCATATCTTGGTGTAGAAAAATCACAAAAATAAAATAAAAATACCCCTCTTGCTCAGCGAACAGAGAAAAATAATGTGGAAATGGTTTGAATTTATTTTCATGCATACTTTTATTTTTAATTAATTAAATACTATTTTGATTCTCTTGAATCTCCATGCATGTAGACATTCCACCATAGATTGAAATTTTCGCATGTTTTTCCCTCTGTCTTATGAAATATTCTCTGATTTTTCTAAAGGCAGGAGAAATCTCTAGACAACGATCCATATTTTTCAAGTTTATGTCTATTATTTGCATAAATTAATCATAATAATTAGCGTGTTGCTTAGAAAATTCCAAGAAAATTTTGAAAGGTTTGCCGTGACTATAGATCCCTTTGGAAAATGTTTCGTGAGCCAAGTCATTAAAAATTTACTTAATTTTTACAAACCCTAAAACACAAAGAAAATCAATTTTGGGAAACATAAACATCTAAATGACTTGATTTTAACTCTCCACTATACCTTGAAGTTTAGAGAACTCCCCATAAAATTTTTAAAATATTTGGAGCTCATTTGATAACTCAAATTGATTTTCTATGTTAAGTGTCATTTTAACACTAAAATAATTTTTGATAATTAAAATATAACTCAAAAAAAAAATTATAAAAATTGGTTTTTGGAGTATTTTGTGAACAGAGGAATTTTCTAAAAATAAAATGATAATTAAAATAAAAACTTCATTTTTAGCCTAATTTTAATATTTAATAATTAAAAAATGATAAAAATCACAAAAAAAAACAAAATTCATGGAAATATTCTAAATTATTTCCTAAGCACTTAAGAATAATTAGAATATTTTTTCTAATTTTCTAAGTGAAGATATTGAATTTTGAAGCTTAAATAATATTTAAAGGCTAAAAATGGACTTTCACTAAAATAATTCTAACAATTCGGAGAAAAATAAAAAAAAATGTCAAATTTATTTCTCTGGTTTCCTTGAGCTCAAAAATATTTAATAAAAAACACAAAACTTAAATTCCCATGTTTAAAACATTTTATAGTTAATAAATGCTCCAAAAATTAAAATAATTCTAATAATTAAAATATAACTCAATAAATCATGAACTTTGGTCCCAATAGTTCTCTGGTCCAAGTCTACCTTGAATAAAAAATTTAAGGGATTAGGCTTTACCCTAGACAAGTTAGGGAATTTTCTTTGAAAAATTCTATTTCTTGCATATAAATAAATATATAAATTAAATTAAAATTTGAGAAATCACATTTTCTCCTATGATGTCTTAATTGACCCATGAGTGAGGTGGGATAAAAACTCCAAAGTCATTTGAATTAAATTTGATGAATGATGAAGTATTAGAGCCTTAGGGCCAAACGTGTAATTTTGGAAATTTAGCCTTAATTAACATTTAGGCTCAATTCAAGAATGGAGAAATAGGTAACCTTTGATCCTAATCAACATATTTGGATGATTGAAACATAAGGAATTAATTGGTAGAAACTAATGTCACTTCTTCCAATTAAAGGATAAATTTGTAATTTCCTTAAATTTTTAAAATTTGGAAGTCTATTTAATTGAATTATCCTAGACTTAGGGGTATGATTTTGGGTGTTGATAACTCACTAATTTAACACCCCTATTTGATGTTCAAATGTCTTTCAAAAAATGAATCATCATCACTTTAAATTCAATCTATTTCAAAATATAACTAAGACACCTATCAAAAGTCTGAAGAGCTTAGTAGTGACCTAGGCTAAATCAAATTTGGTTAAATGAGGATTAAAAAAGTGAACATAATTAAAAATTGAACATCTTTAAAAACACTGCAAGCCCAAATTAAAAAGTTGGCTAAGTGTCTTGACAACATTAACTTGCCCCTTTAAGGGTCTTCACCCACATAATCCTCAAATTAAATTATAAGTGATAATTACTCTACTCCTAAAGATAATTGAAACATCAATGTTCATTGAGCATTAAAGGTATTTACAGGATGGGTTATTAAGCAACATAATAAGTTTAAAAGGAGCTTGAGATTTTTCACGAGGCAGTGAGAGGGGAAAGCATGGACCCGCCTTTTTCTTTTGACCTGTTGGATACCTCAGAGGTCTACTAAACATAATATGTTTTGC
This sequence comes from Phalaenopsis equestris, assembly GCF_001263595.1. NCBI lineage: Eukaryota > Viridiplantae > Streptophyta > Magnoliopsida > Asparagales > Orchidaceae > Phalaenopsis > Phalaenopsis equestris. Next base: position 143,577 of record NW_018253706.1, on the reverse strand, counting down.
TTAACAAAAAAATCATTCTTAATCAAATTAATAGGGACTCACTAAGATATGACCTAGCGTTGGGTAAATCACAAAAACTTTACTTTCTTTTACTTTATATAAAGTTCTCTCACATACATTTTAAGTTTAAGGTGGTGGAACGAGAAGACTTGCCAGGTACACTTTTTATAGTTTGCAGTGTCGTTTTTCTTGTACTTTCATATTATACTTTTTATGCTTACAAAACTTGCATGTTAAACAATGATGCCACACTGCATGAAAACCAAAACCCAAATCCAAAATTAGTTTAAAAATTAAATAAGATAAAATTCACCGCCACAACATTCAAAATATAAGACAACTCAAAATTTAATCACAAACATTATAAAATAAAAATTGCAACTAAATTAAAACGTCTCTATCAGATGATAAAAAATCCCTTAGAGGAGGTAACCTACGGTTGCTAACGAGGATTTCCACGGTCTAAATGAAAGTATGGAACTCATTAAGTTGAGTTTAGTAAATTCATTTAGACTAAGTAAATCCAATAAAAAATAGTGGTGCCAGAACGAGGGAACCGTAGGATTCTAACCAATGTCGCTCTAATCAACTTTAACGTACCCCCTAACATTTAGAGACTTCAACCATAGGGCCATCTGATTTGACATCATAACTTGACACCCTAGAAAGAAAACTT
>NW_018253706.1:141774-142805 GCF_001263595.1 Phalaenopsis equestris | reverse complement strand
TAAAAAAATTTCCTCCCTAAAAATTAAACAACCAAGCCATATGATTTTGAGGTTGTCTACTTATGTAACATAAATCCGCATCTTATTTTAGGCTTTTGTACGACCCTGCTGTACAACATAAGCCCTAACTTGTCTTAGGATTCTGAGGTTGTCGTTCGTCATGAACTAAATCCTCACATCTTCCAGCCTATTTGTGCAATCTTTTCACATGAATGCAAGCCCTAACAAATAAAATTGGCAGGACGAAAAACCTAATTATTTCTCCTCAAAACTGAAGCCAAACAATAGGATAGATCGGGAAGTCACTGAGGTTCTCCTCTGGATCCATGATATCCCTAGTTCTTCTCCTTTGGATTCCAAAAACAAAATGCTCCAAATTTGAGTTTATCCCATTTCACACTTCTTTGTCCAATGTAGTTGAAAAGTTCTATCCTTTGACCCCCTTGAAGATAATATTTCTTGATTTTTATTGAGAGTTTTCTTAGGTGACTAGAGTTTTGATTTTTATTGAGAGTTTTCTTAGGTGACTTTGGTCATTTATGATGTAATTAACTATAAGGGCTTGCCCATATAGGAAGCTTGTCCAAACCCAACTTAGTATAAACCTTATTTAATTCTTTAGATTAAATAAGGGAAATTGTCGGCAAATAAAATGATTTTGCAGACCAAATGGATGTCATATATTTCTTAGTTTATTTGATCGAGCCTCATCCTCAAGTCTTGTGTTTATCTTTTGAGATAGATACAGGGTTTGAGGTATAGTGCTCTTTAATTTAAACTATGAAAAGTATGAGGTCAATTTGATTTCATAATTTTCTAAAACTTGTATATATATGTAAATTAAAATATCCTTCCGAAGCGGGCGCAGGATTTCAACTCCGGTGATCGACAGCTTATAACGGGCAACTCCACACTCAAAATAGTGCCTACATATCACTATCTTATTTTGAATTTACTTAGCTTAAACAAATTGGTAAAAATAAAATGAAGAAAAGTAAAAAAAACCGTAAAGGCATATGTATGATCTTCCC
>NW_018253706.1:129612-141761 GCF_001263595.1 Phalaenopsis equestris | reverse complement strand
GAAAAAATTAGCTTTTGTAATATATATTAGTGATTTTGCAGGAACATAAAACAAGGAGAGAAGTTGAAGTTGTAGTTTACAAACCCCAAGTCATGACTTGATGAGTCCCTAAAGGCCTTAATATATGATTTTATTGAGCAAATAATAATAATTCCAATTGTCCTTCAAATTATCCAAAAGGTCAGAAAAGTGTTTGGGAGAGAAATCCCTGACAACCTTTAAATCCTTTTGAAATATTTTGAATTCATTTGAACCTATTATGTTGCCCAATTAAACATCCCAAATTTTAAATTTAGTTTCAATGAATTAATACATTCTATGCTTAGTGAACCTAATGTCTCAACTATTCCGAGAGTGAGGTAATTAGACAATCACTTAATGTTTAATTTAACAGTTATTTGATAGGTAATCCTTAGGGCAAGCTCAAGTCATTGAGGATCTTGTACCCACCATTAAAACTGGGCTTGTAGTGCTTATAGGTGTTAATCAATCATTTCTTTATTTTCTTAACCTCATTAAACAAGTTCAAATATCAAGCCTAGCTAACTATTAAGCCCTTAACAATTTCATGGGTAAATTTACAATTATCAAAATATTAATATAAGTGGAATATATTCTTATCAAAAGAACATACTATCACCAATTAGGGGATTCAAATGAGTGAATTATTATCTTCCTAACTTTATCCATTTACTTTAGTATCATTCAACTAAATTAACTGCCAAGTCATAATAATTTATTAAATTTCAGTTTTACCCTTACCATGAAAAATGTGGCAAATTGATTTCTACCTTTTAACCCTTCATGTTTCAAACCTCCAAAAGAGTTCATTATGATCAAAATTACACATTTAAGCCTTAGTTAATCCTAAATTTTAATTAAGGCATCAAAATCCAAAATTACCATGTTGCCCCTAGAGGTCCCCACTTCATAACTTATCAAATATAACTCAAATGACTTTGAAATTTTTATTGTTCCCCACTCATGGGTCAATTAAAATATTAGAGGAGAAAATTTGATTTTTCCAGTTTTCATTTAATTTATATAATTATTTTAACTCAAAAATAGGATTTTCAATTTTAATTTATTTAACTAATGAAAGTAGAATTTTTTGTTCATGGAAAAATTATTAGAGGTTTAGATTGGTTAAGGGACCATTTGGACAAAATTTCAAGATTTTTAAAATTACATTTGAATTATTTTAATTATTTATTGATTTTTAGTGATTAATTAAATAGAAAATATGTTTTAACTTAAAAAATTACTTTTTATATTTTTATTAAATCTCCCTAAGTCCAGAGAAGTCAGAGAAACAAATTGTTAATTTTTGCAATTTTTAATTTATTTTTTATAATTATTTTAATGGAAAATTAAGAAAAATAAATTTTTGACATTTAAAAATACATAACTAAATCAGAAAAATTACGAAATAAACTTTAAAGGGTCCTAAGTGATCAAGGAACAATAATTAACAACTTTGGGCACTTTCATATTTGTAAAATTTTTAATCATTTTTCTAATTATTTTCAGTTCAAAATATAGCTAAAAATGAACTAATTATTTTAAAATATTTTTAAATTTTATTTTATTTTAAAATACGGCTCATGTTGGGTGGCCTAGGTGGGTCAAGCCTCGTCCCTAGGGTCCAAAGGTTGGTTGTGGTGACCATGGCATGGTCAATTTGAATGGGCTTGGTTCAATTCAAGGCTTGGGTTGAAATCATACCATGAGCTTGGATTTGAGTTTGGGTTTGGCTAGAAATTAAGTTTGGCTTAATTGATTGAACAAACTAGTTTAGATAATTGTCATGAGGAGTTTTGAAAAGAAATTGGTTAGTATTGAATTGATTTGGAAATTGAACTTAGTGGAATTGGGCCCACGACCAATTTTGGGGAATTTGGGTAAGACTTGGGTTTGGATTGGGCTAGGTTTTATGTTAGGCTCCATTTATGGTTAAAATTGGTCCAAGGGTTTGTAATAAAGAGTTTGGATATCAATTGGGTAAAAATTTTGGAGTTATGAGGTTCAATTGGATGCAATTTAGACTTAGGTTAAAATTTGGTGATTTTGGCCTAGGTTGGAATTGGGTGAGATTTAAGGCTAGCCTAGGGCCATTTTAAAGTTAAATTTGGTCTTAAGGAATGTTATAAGGAATTTGGAATTCAAAATTAGGGAATTTGGATATGTTATGGGGTTCAATTTAGGAAGATTGGGTATATGGTCAAATTGGGCATTTTGGTTAGCCTTGGAATTTAGGTTTGAAATTGGGTTCAAATGAGCTTCAATTAGGTTTAAATCAAGATTCTAAATGATTAATTTGATTTTAGAATTGAAATTGGGGAAATTTGGGATCAATTTGGTGGAAATTGATGGTGAATTGAGGAATTTGGGCCTTTAAGGGAAGTTTGGGGATTTTGGTCAAAAGGAGTCAATTTGGTCAAATTGGACTTAATGGAGTGGTTTAAGTTAGTTTTGAGGACATTTGGAGATATTTTGGAGATTTTGGGATTTTTTGAAATTTTTTGGGGTATGAAGGACATTTTGGTGATTTTGGGGAATTTGGGGGTATTTTGGGAATTTTGGAAAATTTGAGGTATTTTCGTCAACTTGAGTGATCTAGAAGGGTTTGAAATGATTTTTGAATATATTTTGAGAATTTTAGTATGTTTGGGAAATTTTTGCAAAATCTAGGGTTTAGGTGTAATTTGGTAGTTTTGAGAAAGTTTAGGGGTAAAAGGCTAAAATTAGGTATTTAAGCAAAATTAGGGTTCAATGGGATGCCAATCATGAAACAACCCTTCATAAGCCGTGAGATCAAGGGATGCCCCACTTTGGATCCTCCATGTGCTGGTCTTAACTAAACCCTAGCGTAGGGTTAATGGTTTAGGGGACCATCCACATGAGTTTCCAAAAAGAGTAAGTGATCAACTAAGCATATTTGGCTAAGGTTTGAGGTTGTGAGTGTAGGTGAAGGGTATCAAGTGTATGTGTGTGTGAGAATAAGCAAGACCACACCACCCAGGGCAAACCCTAAAGCTACATAGTCCTTTAGGGACTCCACTCACTTGAGCTCCCCCATATTTGCTCCACCTACTAAGTACTGGAGGTTAGAACCAACATATGGAACTTCAAGATGAGCAAAGAAGAGTTTTAGAATTTCAATTGGTGATGGTTCCATCACTAGTCCTCTAGGAATAGTCAACAGGAAAGTCATATGGCTAGCTCCTAAGCTTCTAAGGAAGAAACTAGACCTCAACCAAAAGTAAGGTCAACAACCACTCAATTCCAAAAAAAATATAGATGTCATTTTCATCATATGTAAAAACTATTAAGAAGTTGGCCAACCAAATTACATCCACCTCTCCACTAGCAAAAAGCTCCATAACATTATATTTTATCATTCTAGAGACTCGAAAAGAAAAAAAAAGTAAGAGTGGTGAGCCAAGTGTTGTATCATGTTAGTGCCAATAACATAACTACTAACCAAATCTAGTATTTCATGTTTAGCAAGAGCAACCAAAACAAGGAAAAAAAAAGAATATTATATGAAGTGGTGCTACAAATTTTTGCATACAACTGGCCCATGGACCAGGTGTAATCTCATATGTGTACTAAAAGCAACAAAATAAAAAATAGTGTAAGAGCCCTAAACAATGTATGGCATCATTTCTTTGCCAATAAGTGACTCGCAAACCAAGTGAAGCACCATATGTTTAGTAAGAGTTACAAAATAAAAATATTGTATCCTAATGCCAAAATTAATTACACAAGATATATCCAATTCAATAAAAATCATACAAAGAAAGTAAGGCTTTCCAAACTAAAAATCTAAACATTTCAAACATTGCATTTCAATAAACATTATTGTAACCTTAAAGAGAATTGTACTCAAATCAAAGCATTCTAATATAATAAACTCCATGAACCTATATCACAGTTGCTAATTTTCACAATGGAGACCACATTATAAGGAAAATACAACATCCAAACAAACAAGAATAATATGTGTTGCACTTCAACCAAACTCGACTAACAAGCAACCAATGCCTCCAACAAAAATATATACTAACAAGGGGGTGAACTACAAAAATACATACACCTCTTTATCTACCAAAATAATTTCATAAATGTTTTCATCCAACATATTTTTACATCCAAAATAAACACATGCACTGTGCGCAAGTTTTCCCTTAGGCATATTCCTCCATGCATTCCCTCCTAATTAGAAGTTCAATTTGAACACTAGTTGTATAACAAGTTTGCCAAAATAATTTCAAAAATGTTTTTATCCAACATATTTTTACATCCAAAAGAAACACATGCACTGTGCACAAGTTTTCCCTTAGGCATATTCCTCCATGCATTCCCTCCTAATTATAAGTTCAGTTTGAACACTAGTTGTATAACAGGTTTGTTTGAGCACATGATTTACCCCATTAGTTTCTTATGGTTGTGAACAATCTTAGCTAAATGGATTTTTGCAAGTTATTTATGATGCTCAGAAAGTCCACATCACTTGCATTGGTGTACACATTTGGACTTTTTGACATTAGTGTCCAAGCAGTTTTTATTCTTCTCTTCTTGGGACTTTCCCTAGGCCTTAAACTTATAGGCACATCTACACATACGCCATGATCAATCACATCCAATTATTCCTTTCTTGGCATTATTGATATATAACCATCATAAATCATTTTATATGTATATCAAAAAATCAAGTGTTAATATTAAAATAGGTTAAAGAAAGAATTAATATAATTCCCTTACCAACCTTTAGCATAATATCACTCATGAATGCATGTATGCCATAGAAAATGCCCTTTGTATCTGATGAAGACTATGTGAATGCATGGTAAATTAATAAATTTCCACACTATGTAACCAAATTCTGTACTCAATATGTGAACTTCATATCTCTCATTTTGACCTACAACCTCTACTGTATACATTGTTGATTGTCTCATTGTTAATTGTTCTCTTCTAGTTGTAACTTCTCACAAATATTTCTCAATGTGTGGGACTAACTTATCTTTTCAATTATTTGATTTGATCTTTCTATGTGCTCTCTTATCCATAAACATAGATCATTTATTTCATCAACATCAACTACAGGCTTAGCCCTAGCTTCTTCAATCCACACGATAAGTGATTTTACCATATTATTTATGTTACAGTGGTTTTATTCTAAAATAAAAAAAAATCACTTTTTGAGCACAAGTATGGCAAATCAATCAAGTATGAGTATTCTTGCGAATGTAAATACTTTAACTCATTCATCTTAGTATTAAATTCACACCTAATGCATGTGTCGATTGTTGTTTATAGCTAACTATACACATTAATTATGTTGTTATAATGAATTATTTTATTCATATTCTTCCATAGGTGTCGCATACAAACTTCATATACAAGATATAGAAAGAAAATGTTTATTGCTTCTCCAACGCCATTCTCCAAATTATATATAAATGCAATAGAATGTAACTCAAACCAAATGAATATGGTTAACTATTCTAGGAGCTAGTCCTAAGTTTTTTTGACTCTATTTCAGTAGTTGTGAATGCTATTATATGAGTCCATTACTCTTATCCAATAAAGTAGCAGACAATAGCACAATATGTTATTACAACTTTAAATTTCAAGCATCAAGCCTAACTTAATATCTACACCATGCTAGAAATTCATCAACGCAAAAGTTAAACTCACATAGATTCATTTAAAAGATGATTCTTGCTTATTGCAAACATATGTAATATGAGCCCAAAATTTTTATTGATAAATTCTGCTTGTAGTACCAGTACCCACCTAAAGTTATAATCTACTAAAATAAAATTATTCTATCATGCTTACTCTCTTGACGTTTTGATACACCAAAAAAATATTCAATTTTTCATATCTAATTAAAGCTTATATTTGGTGAGATTGCAGTTTAAGGAAAAGTGTTTTCACTTTTTATTGAAGGTATACTAAGTCTAGGCATTTGGAGCTTAATGGATGCAAAAAGTGTTAAATTTAGAGTCAAAAGTGGCATTTTCCAAAAATTGAACTGGCGTTTGGTGCTAGAACAGGCGCTTAAGCGCCATAATAATGAGAAGACGATGTCTAAGTGCCAGATTTTGGCGCCAAGTTGCCAGAGACATGTATTTTCACAAATGCATTGAATTTTGACGGAGTTTGAAGAGGTGCCTATGGAGACTATTGGGAAATACATCCCTACATTATGAAAGAGTATTTTTATGTTAGAAAAGTAGTGTGTTTTGAGTGTTAGTGAGTGGGGCATGAGTTCCAAGTTATGGGAGAGTGTTGCAAGTGTCTCTAAGAGTCTTAAGAAGAGAGGAAAAGTGAGAGATTTTTTCTTCCTTACATTTCTAAGAGAGAATTGAGTGTTATTATGAAGAGAGAAATGGATTCAAAAGAACTTCAAGAGATTTGCATGGGGCAGAGATTGAGTTAAGTTGTTTTACTTTTCTTTCTTATTTTGTAAACTTGTTCTTATATATATAATTCGTGTATTATTGTATCTTTCTTATGAGTTTTGAGTAGATTTCTTTTTCCTTCTCCCTACAAAGAGAAATGGTCATGTGAAGAATCAAGATTTTTGTGTAATATTTTAATTTCGTATTTGTGATGATTCAAACATAGAACTTCATTTACTTTACGATCTGGCCAATAAAATTGTTAAAATTTTTTTGTGAAATAAAAATTCTGAGAGGGTTATGCTTTCCACAATAAAATAAGAATCCCATTCAATTTCATGGATGAGAATGTAGTCCTTATGGTTGAGTGCAAATAAATAAGGAAATAATTTTTGAAGGGCGTAGAATTGGAGATTTTAGGGTGATAAAGTAAAATCCCCAATTTGGTCCAGGTGTTTGGAAACTAAAGCGAGATGTTAGCCCTCGGGTGATGGGAACAAAGGAACTCTAGAGTGAGAGTCAGTATCTGTCTAACCTAACTGTGGATTTAGGGACTAAACGTTGGATTTTTCAATGTTCTTAATTGCTTGTAAAAAGGATAAAGAATATAATTGCTTCCATTTTGCACAATACATTTTCCTTCAATTTGATAATTCACTGACTATAATCTCCTTGTAAGGGGAAGGATGCTTTCTTAAATTTGAACTCTTCATCACAAAATCTAGTTTAGTTTTTAGTAAATTTAACTTTGAAGTTTAGAGATTAGTGTATTAAACATGGTTTATTTAGTAGCATTAAACAAATTTTGACCTGTTTTCTTACTTAAGTTTTCTATAGTTTAAATATTGTTCATTTGCGTTATCTTCCAAACAAATTTTCAACTCCATGTGGGATCAATATTTAGGGCTTCATTAAAGCCCTTTATTACTTGAGTGATATGTATACTTTTATTTGCAACCTAGTGACAATTTGAAATTGAAAGTACACCATAATTCACTAGGAGTGACATTTTTAGATATTTTATAGGAGAAAACTTATTTTACTGAAGTAAATTTTATTGTGGTTAATTTGTATATTATTGAGCATAGCTACCTTGTGTGTTGTGGTGTTGAAAAACATTTATAACGCAAAAAAAAACCTGCATCAAGTTTTCGGCGTCGTTATCGGGGAGGCTATGGTAAATTACATAAAAGACTTTGTATGAACTATAAATTTTATTTTTAAAATAACAAAATAAAAATATAAAAAAATAAAAAGAATAAAAATATTTTCATTCTTGTGAGTGTTTTTTTATAATTGTTACTTGTATTTTTTTATGCAAAGATTAGGATACGAAGGTTTAGTACCTTACTATTTGGAATTAGAACAAGCTTTAAGAAAAATTCAAAAATAAAAAGAGCTTAACAAAATGACAAACAAAATTAAATAATCAATGTATAGAAAATAAACATCAACAAAGACCATTAAGAGACTATGTTAACCCCACAGTAGATGAAATTCACATGACTATGCAAACTCCTGCTATAATTTTTAATTCATTTGAGCTTAAAGCTTCTATTATCCAAATGATACAAAATAATCAGTTTAGGGGAACACCATTTGAAATCTGAATTTACATCATGCTTTTTCTAGAATTGTGTGCTACATTTAAATATGACGAAGTGTCAAATGATGCTGTCAGACTTAGACTTTTTTTCTTTTTTAATAAGGGACAAAGCTAAGATGTGGTTAAAATCTTTAGCACCCGAATTAATCAGAACTTGGGGAGAATTATCTCAGAAATTTCTTGCTAAATATTTCCCACCATCAAAAACTGCTAAGCTTAGAAACGATATTATATCTTTTTGTCAGTTTGAAAGGAAATCAATATATAAAGCTTGGAAACGATTTAAATATCTCCTTAGGAAGTGTCCACACCATGCTTTACTAGATTGTTTAATAATTCAGACATTTTATAATGGATTAGAGGGATATCTTAGATTTATTATTGATGATGTTGTTGGTGGATCATTAATGTCAAAACCATTCGATGAAGCATATTCATTAATTGAAGAGATGACTACTAACAATTTTCAATGGCCCTCTGAAAAGGTATATCCAAAAAGAGTAGCCAATGTTCATGTCACTGATGCAATTTATATTTTGGCTTCTCAAATTGCTGCAATATCAAAGTAAATGGATAGATTTGGAATGAATATATCTCAAACATCACCAATGGTTGAGGAAAATTCATTCAGACAAATGATAGATTCTTAATCATTGAATGAAACTCTAAATACAATAAATAATCAACCTAATAATCCTTATTCTAATTATTACAATTCTGGTTGAAAAAATCACCCTAATTTAAGTTGGAATAATAATAACTGTAATGGTTTAAATCCACAATGGGGAACAATCAAGGGATCCCCTTTGGGAAATGTAAAAAATCAAAGAAATACTAGCTTTAGACCTTAATATCCTCCCAATTTTAATAGCAATTCAAAATTTAAGGAGAAGAAATTGTATATGGAAGAATTGGTATTACCAATGGGAAATCAATTATAAAGTCAAGGAGTGGCAAATAGAAACATTGAGAACCAATTGGGACAATTCCTACTGCAATTAGCAGTAGGCCTCAAAAAACTCTTTCTAATAATGTTGAGATTCATCCTAAAGGCCAGAATAAAGAGAAAATTAGAGCTATACAACTAAGGAGAGGAAGAGAAGTGGAAATAAAAGTTCAAAAAGAGATTGAAGTTGAGAATGAAGGGGTGAAAATTTAAAAATCAAAAGAATATATTCATCATGATTCAGAATATCATATTAAACAGATGAAAATTACTGTTAAAAAATCATCACCTCCATTTCCTAAAAGATTAAGACAACAAAAATTTGATAAACAATTCTAAATATTTAAGAAATTAACCATAAACATTCCATTTGTTGAAGCCTTGGAACAAATATGGAGTTATGTAAAGTTAATGAAAGATATAGTTAATAGAAAAAGGAAGTTTACAGATAATGAGACAGTTACATTTAGTGAAGAGTGTAGCGCCATAAGTCAGAAAAAGCTTCATGAAAAATAGAAAGATCCTAGTAGTTTTACTATTCCTTATTCTATTGGCGAAAAACTTTTTGGAAAAGCTTTATGTGATTTGGGAGCCAGTAATAATCTTATGCATCTAACTATTTTCAGAAGGTTAGGATTAGGAGAGATTTCCTCTACTATAGTAACCCTTCAGTTAGCTGACCGATCGATCAACTATCCTAAAGGAGTTATAGAAGATGTATTGGTGAAGGTTAATAAATTTATCTTTCCTTTTATTGTGTTAGATATGGAGAAAGATAAAGAAATTCCAATCATTTTAGAGAGAGCTTTTCTTACAATTGGGAAAGCTATGATAGATGTTCAAAAAGGTGAGTTAACAGTGAGAATCAATGATCAAGAAGTTACATTTAATCTATTAAAATCCATGAAATACCCAACAAAAGGCAAAGATGATAAATGTTTCAGGATAGAAATTTATGATTATTTGAGTAACAATCATTTGATGAAAAGTTTTAAAGAGAAAATGGAACAAGAAGATTTGAAACATGAAAATGAGGATAAAAAGCAAGATAAGTTCATTGAAATATGTATTAAAGATATAGATTATGTTTAGGAAATATTTGAATTGTCAGACAATACGAAAAATAATAAAAATTCTTATTTTGTCTTTTGAAGTACCACCTGAACTCGATATGAAAGTAATCCCTGCATATTTAAAATATATATATTTTTAGGAGATTTATCTACATTACCTATTATAGTATCCTCAGAGTTAGCTGAATTATAAGAACAAAAGATATTAGAGATTTAAAGAGAATATAATAAAGTCTTTGGATGGACATTAGCTGATATCAAAGGAATCAGTCCTTAGATTTGTATGCACATATTTCTATTAGAAGATCATCATGAACTGAAAGCTGATTGATATGAGATTTTGTATAAGCAAATATGTAAGAAGTTGACAACACTAATCGGTGCCAAAAAGTTGATGTAGACAGATTTATAATAAATATGCAATATAATCCAAACAAAAATACTTTTTATAAAAATAATTTATCTTTTAAAACTCTTTTTAAACTACCAAATCTCTTTTAATATCAACACAAGTATATGTATCGCTCAAGTAATAAATCTCTCTAATGGAGTCCTAGATATCGATCCCACAGGGAAGTTGGAAAATCATAAAGTAAATTATGAAAATTATTTTATATCAAAAACAAAATTGAAAAGTAAAGTGTGAAGTTTGAAAATTGACTACTTAGGTGAATGCTAATTAAAATGCAGATGTAAGACTACATAAATTAAACTAAATTAAATACCAAACTTTCAAAAGTAAAATTATGAAAATTAAACAAAGTTTTTGTTATGATTTATGAAGAAAATTTAAGAAAATATTCTTCCCCTTTACAATGAGTATATGTTTTATGAAGAAATTGAAATCATTTATATATATATTATTTTGTGCCAAATAGAAGCATTTCTATTATTTACCCTCTTTTGAGTGCTATAAAGAATATTGACTAATCCAGAGTTTGGTCCCTAATTATGTGGTTAGGCTGGGAGGATACCAGCTGCCACTCCAGAGCTCCCACTACTTTCTCCCATGAGGGCTAACAATCTCACATTAGTTTCCAATCAACTAAATAAAATTTAACAGCTATTCGGGATGCAGTCGGGTGGCAGTATACTCCATCGAATCAGCCTCTTGACCATTCTTTTTATTCCATAGGGCATTGGATCCACCTCACTGTATCTTAAGATTCCAGGGGGGTTCCCTTGCCTATCTTCAATAAAAGTGTAGCAACATCCAAATTGAATGGTATTTCTTCCTTTCCCGCGCATCCATTTTCGCAGCTCTGAATAAGTTCTCGGACTAAGTCGGCCTAAGCTGACCAGCTCGACCTCTGTCCCTCAGGTCAAATACACAGTCCAAAATTCTTTTTTCATCATTTTCTGAGAATAACCCGGTATATAGCGTCAGGTCTTCCAAAATGTTGACAATTTTACCTCAAATTTCTTCGTAGAACTCGAACTCTCTTTTTTGACCTTTCACATTTTTTCTAATTTTATTGTGGAAATCTCCTCAAACTGTCAGGGCTATCTCCTTGTGTGAACATCTGCAGGAATCCACGTCTGATCTGGTTTTTTAGGCAATGAGATGTATGACTTCGCATCTGGATACGCTGCCTCCTGGGCTCCCACATCAGCGGTTGTGAACTCTTGAGAAGAACTATTGCAATCCAAATGTAGAATGTTACATCTCAGACATTCAAAAAATATTCTTCAAGTAGATGCTCCCACGGGAATTTCAACATTGCATCGTGATCCTGACTGTGTAAATGCAACAGTATAACAACGTCTTTTATTATTTTTTTCACTTATATTTTCTTACTTTTCAATAGTACCAAAAATTTGATCCTAGAGAAAATAAGAATTTAACTTTTCAATTTATATATATTTGGATACTACACAAGTATACACATCATTATCAAGTAATATAGGACTTTTTGCTTAATCCCCAAATATCGAACCCACTAGAATTATTCACAATATGCCATAGATGGCTTTGAGTTGTTATTTAATCGTCTCTACATGATTTCTCAATGATAATTTAAATAAAAAAAAAATCTTGTGGTAATAAAATTCAATTCTTTTTGTTATTTTTGATATTTTGGCAAAATAATTATTTTGGCAAAATAATA
>NW_018253706.1:125600-129009 GCF_001263595.1 Phalaenopsis equestris | reverse complement strand
TTAATTACTTATCATTTTAAGAAGAAAGATAAAGAAAACTACTTAGAATCCATAGAGAAAGCAAAACCACACTTTAGTATAAAATTAGAAATCATTGTTACATCTAGATGGGCTAGATCAAGAAGTAAATGAAGTACACTGAATTAAATCATCACAACTTCTTCCAACATTAAAGATTAATATTCTCCCCAACTTTCATCCAACACTTTAATTACTTATCATTTTAAGGGGAAAGATAAAGAAAAGTACTCAGAATCCATAAGAAAGCAAAATCACATTTTAGTTTAAAAGTAGAAATCATTATCAAACCAACAAGAAGTCTCGATTAAAACAAAAAATAATTTAAAAAAAAAGATAAAAACTTATCTCAAAATTTTCATCAAACTCATGAAGTTCCTTTGAATCTCTTCTCTGTTACAACACTCTTAACTCTAACAATAAAACTAAAAATAAATAGGATAAATTAAATTTGTGATTCCTGAAAAATCTCTTCAAATGTTCCTCCACGAACTATTTCAAGAACTTCTAAGAAATCCTCCCTTTTTTCTATCAACTTCCTTTTATTATTATTTTCCAAGAGGTGCCTTGGTATCTCTTCAAAATATGTTTTGATTTGATGTATTTTCCAAGGAACGCCTCCTTTCACTAGTCTTTTAACCATATTTTCATTTCTAGTGATCATAGCCACCCTCTTTAGCCAATAGGTGCCTCAAATGTCCCTTCAAAATTTGACAAAATGAATTAAGCCATCAAATAACTCCCTTTGGTGCTTATGCGCGGGGTCTCTGGCGCTTATACGCAGCCTTCTCTGTTTCACCGGCACTTAAGCGACGGATCTGGTGATCCCGGTGAAAATATAGTTGTCTAAAATTTATATAAATTTAACTCCACTATGCAACGACGCTAAAAGATTGATGTAGTATTTATGATTAGGAAATTTAAGTAATTAATATTGGGATTCTATGCAAGTATACATATTGTTATCAAGTAATAAAGGACTTTCTATTTAAGCCCTAAATTTGAAGTGATAAATTTACTAGAAAATTCGCAGAAAGTGAAACGAAATTACTGTCACTAATTTCGAATACTGTGATATTATAAAAACTAAATTATTTAATTATTAGCAAAAATAAAGTGCAAAGTTTAAACAATCACTACTAAACTACTAAACTATGTTTTTGTGATTATGATTTCTTGTGAAAAAGCATTTTTCCCACTACAATGAGATTTTGGTAAAATGAGATGATATAAATGGTTTTAATATGTATTATGCCAAATAGGAGCAGTTTTAATTCTCTACCCTGATATAGTCTTATAGAAAATTATTGGCTAATCCCAGGTTTAGTCTCTAAATTCGTGGCTAGGCTAGGAGGATAATGGATCCCACTTTTCTTCCCCTGAAAGCTAAGTCTCATCTGAAGGCTAACTCTCGCTTTAGTTTTTAAACACTAAGACTGAATTGGAGATTTTAGTCTGTCACCCTAAAATCTCTAATTATACACCCAACAACGTGTATTTCACTATTTGTTTGCACTTTATTCCATGCACGAAATACTCTTTGATGAAATCAAATGTGATCCTCACTCTGTTGTAGAACTCATACTCTATTTCTTGGTTCATATGTTTCAAAACACATTTTAACAATTTTATTGGCCAGATCGAAAAGTAAATTAAGTTCGGAGTTGAAAAATCCTCACAATTTATTTTATATTTTAATATTGACACATCCATATTATCTCTTCATTTCACCTTATCTCAGAGTAGGGAGAAAGATAAAGAAGACTACTCAGACTTCATGAGAAAGATATAATAAAACACAAATTTCATATATAAAAGAAAGTTCATACAATACTAATAAATAAACAACACTTATCTGAAACTCTTTCTAAAATTAAATCCCTTGTAGCCTCTCCTAGAAAATATAGGAAGAAAAAATCTCTCACTTTTCTCCTTATCCAACACTCTCAGAGAAGATTTCACACTTAATCTCATCACAAAAACTCTAAACTTTTAAAGATAAATCACTAATAGACTCCTGAATGGTGGTGGAATGAAAATGGGAAAAGTGTATGGAGGCAAGGTGTGGCAAAAATGAGCAAGGAAGAATGAAGATGAGCCCCTTTTCTAATCAATTTTGGCCCCAAATAGAGCCTAGAGTCGGTTCTCCAATAGGTGCATCCAAAAACCTTTCAAAAAGCATCACCGACATTGGCACCGACGGCGCCCATTCTGGCGCCGTCGGCGCTAGTGTCCTGAATTTAATTTTGGTACACTTTGTCAAATGGTGCTGTCGGCGCTGCTTTTGGCGCCATTGGCACTGTGTAAAATCCATCTGAGTCGTTGGCGCAGCTCCTAGCGCGATCGGCGCTAAGTATTTTTTCTAAAACGCCATTTTGACTCTAAATTCTATCCTTTTTGCTTCATTTTTGCTTCAAGTCCTACAAATTAACAACTTGCAAGAAAACATAAAAATATCTTTCATTAAACCGCAATATCACCAAAAATGAGTATAAAATATTGGTCTAAAAATACATATATTTTTTGTGTATCAAAATCCCCATAACTTACTTGTTACTTGTCCTCAACTAACTCCTCTACTACAAAAAAATATGACTTATGGTAAAAAATTTAACATCTAGATTTCCACACTCATATCTTAGTTTACTAAACATAATAACATAACTTAAGAAAAAATCAAAACAACTCCAGCTAATACTAAAGGTATAAGAATATTTAGCAATCAAGTCCAAGATTTTTTATTCTCTATTCCTTTCAAGAAAAATTGTAAATTATCATATTAAAGTCTCTTAGAATATCCATATGAAAAAGAAGTTCATAAAACTTTACTAGTAAATAAACTAATACTCAAAAGAAAAGTTTAGAAAATGTAGTCAAGTCTTCTTTCTTATGTTGATTCAAGTGAAGCCATTTTTTAATTAGGCATCTCCTCAAGCTTCTCCTCACATCTCTCTCTGTCTTTTTTCTTTTTCTTTTTATTTTCTTTTCTTTGTGAGGATTACTAAATCTGGATAGCCTTTAATGATTTTAAACTTCACTATCCTCCTCTTAAAGTTAAAAACTTTTCACATTCCTACACTTAACAAATTTATATTAGTTTAAAGGTTTCATAAGATTTAATTATTTTCTTTTTACATGAATCTATAAGATTTCTAATACTTCAAAAAAAACAAATTTCTTTACTTAAAATAGAAAAATATAGTCTTATTCTCTTATACCAACTATCTTAATCTCTAAAATTAACCTTAATTATTGAAATTTTTTACTTAAGTTTACTATATATTTAGAAACATAAATATAGTTATGTAAAGTTAACATCTAATACCAAATGTCATGTTAAATTTAAATTTTTTGAAAATATAGCTAAGTGAGGACAAATAAAATTAAGTTT
>NW_018253706.1:111051-125590 GCF_001263595.1 Phalaenopsis equestris | reverse complement strand
TTTTTTTAAAAAAATTTTTTTTCCCCCCCCCCCCCCCAAACTTAAAATTTAAAAGATTTAGCATGAAGAACTGAAAATAAATAAATAAAGGGTGAAAGAAAACATTAAATACTTGAAGAAAAGACTTACCTGTTGAAGGTTCTGATTTTTGAAACTTAACTCAAAAATATTGCAGGTGCTAAAATGAAAAGCTATAAGACTTAAAACATTAAATTGCACATAATACATATAAAATCTGCTGAGAAAGAGTTTAATTACAATAAATTTAACAAAATGCTAAAACTAACAATAGAACTAAACTGAATTTAAAATAACAAACAGTTTTACAATTCTACGTTCACAACTTAATATCTAAAATAAAATAGAGTCTCACTATCTAACAATAAATAGTTTCGACAATATAATAAAAAAAATAACAACATAACAAGGTACAATCAAACGTATAAAATAAAAGAAAAATCACCAATCATCATCACTTCTTCACTACATCCAGGTTCTGCTAGTGATATGGAGTAAAAACAGGGTGAGTAGGAAATTGAACTGAATGATCCCCCTTCGTGTATCTCACCATTGCATCATCATAAGCAACATCACGTTCGAACTTTTGTCGTATCAAATCATCAATGTGAGCATTTCTGATATCCATGTTTTGTATTCTATGATCCATTCATAAGATATCTCCCTGCTAAATCATCATCTGCTCCATCAGTTCTTGAAGAGTAGGGCCACTAGAAGTGGATGGAATATCCCTGGTCTTACTTCCGGATCTCTAATCAATATGAGATTCATAAGTATTTATGTTAGCATGTCCAATAGGTTTTAGAGGCTCAATCTTCTCCTCCTCTGGTCTAAAATCAACTTCTGCCTACTCACAGAGTGTGAAAATAAGTGCAAGGTGTGCCAAACCCCCAGTGGTCTCTCCTAAAGCAATAGATCAAGTGTTCACATAAATAACAGTCTACATTTATTCTCATCACTTGCCGAATACAGAAGTTCAGAATGGCTCTATCATTGGTCACCTCACTATGATGATTCATCAGTATCATTCTTGCAGAAATAAAATAGTGTCAAGCCTTAGATAGCCTTAGATACTACATTAATACTACATTAAGCATACAAAGAGGAAAGTTTACCTTAACACCATTCTTGACTTTCCAAGTTCCTCTTCCATTAGTAAGAAAAGAAATAACCTCATCAAAGACCTCATTCGTAGCAGAAAATGATTTTTACTGGCAACTGTAAACATCTTTTAACTTATAAAACTCATTAATTTTTCCTGGAGAAAACTCCACCATTTTTCCACGAACAAAAACAAAATCATCAGAAGCCTCCATAAATTTGGCATAAAATTCTATCACTACACCAATAATAGCCCTGACAGTAAAATAACACAGTAAAATAACAGAAATTCTATCACTTTCGAGCATTGATCAATCACTCGACTTCTCCAACCGGATTTTTAAAACTACAATCTGGAATCACTTTTTATTTTCAAGTAGATTATTGAATCAAGCACTAGACCTAAAGCTTACTGATTTTTTTTCATCTTAATCTACTTTTATTTTCCTTTTCTTATTCTCGAGGCCATGGTAAATCTATGAAAATTGATAAAAATCTAAATAAAGTCTTTTTGCCTTGAAATCACCCAAAATCCGAGCCAATACGAGCCATAGGTGCAAAAACCATAGATTGAAGGTGACTCAAAGGGTAAAAATGATGTTGCACTGTGCAAATCATGAATTTTAAGGGTTTAGGTTGTTCTCAGGTCGAGGGCGTCTTCGGCGCCCATGCCAGCGCCGACGACGCTGAAGGCCTAAAAATTCCATTTTTCAATTTTTTCAATTTTCAATTTCTTTTCAATATTCTCCAAAGTCTTTTTAGTATTTTTAAACACAAATTTTTATCTAACAATAATTCACAAACAAACATTTTCAAGAACAATCATTTTTACAAAAAAAAAAAACTAACTTTTATATATGAAAATACACTTTTTATAAATACATTTTTCTAATCACACTTTTACACTCATAAAGCAAAATAAATTATAAATTAGTGTCGAAATCAAGCCATAACACTAAAGTTGACACAAAACTATACACTCAATCAAAGTTCATAATTCTAAAGCAAAGCAAACTAAATCAAATCCACATAATTACATTAAATACATAAATATTTTAAAATAGTAGAGAGATTAAATTCTTCAATTTGCCACATCTTCAGTGCTTTCTCCTTCTCTGATATCTCCCATAGACTGGTAATGAACGTACATATTATAGAAGGGTCGGTATTGGAATTGATCAGTCGAATTTTCTTTGATCCATCCTTTTTTTCTTAAACATCCGCTCTAATCCTTCTTCAAATGTTCCAGTATGATCAAAATTCTCATTCATCCTCCAATCTAGGTGATTAAAAGGGTACTTAAAATCTCCTATTGCATTCATAATACTTTTAATTTCACTTTTCAATTTTCTTCAATTTCTTTTCCAAAGCAAGTGAACTTACAACTGTTGGTGGCATCAATGGAGTTGAAGCATGTGACAAATGATCCAAGATAGCATCTAATGCTTCATTTCCATTCCCAACATAATTATCATCAATAGGAATCATGGGCTCCCAAGGCAATAAAACTTTTTCCTAACTTTCATATGGAACTTGAGATTGACTGCAAAGTAGGAAAATTGTAGAAAGATGCCCAAGTCCATAAATTGGCCCTTTCAAAATAATACCCATAACATATTTAAAAATGATAAATCCTATATCAATGGGTTTTTATATTTGAATGCAATAAATTAAAATAGCACTTTTTTGGTGATTCTACTAATCTTCATGGTAGGGAGTAATTTTGCAGAAATGAAGAAATGCCACTGCTTCGATATTGAATTAAGTGATGAAGAAGAGAAACTAACATATCCCTCATCTCGCGTTTCCCAAATATCACTTTCATCCATTAGAAAATTATAGACATCTTGCATCAAGTCTCTGGTAGGGATAAAATTTGTATAATGACAGATTAGAATGTTTTCTATCATATACAACTCATTAATTCGTGCTGAAGTAAATGGTACAGCCTTACCTGATATGTAAACTACTCCTTGGGTAATTCTATGTAAATTGACATATAATTCCTTCACCGCTGGTACAAAAACTTTAGTGGTAGTGTAGCACAGAACTTCCCATCGTCTTTGTACAATGATTTTATCAATCAGAGAACCTGGATTAATCAATCCATGATTCTCAAAGCCTAGTTCCTTGATTAATCTCTTCTTCATAATAATTTTCTCATATAATCTCTGTCCGTCAAAGATGCTAAACTTTCTTCTATTAAAAACTCCATACCTAGAAGTAATTCTGGAATTGGAAGCCATGAAATTTGAAAATAGGAAGTTTCTAGTCGTCTAAGGCAGCTTTTAGGACTTTAAAAACACCTC
This sequence comes from Phalaenopsis equestris, assembly GCF_001263595.1. NCBI lineage: Eukaryota > Viridiplantae > Streptophyta > Magnoliopsida > Asparagales > Orchidaceae > Phalaenopsis > Phalaenopsis equestris. The sequence goes on along the minus strand of NW_018253706.1, from coordinate 122,162 downwards.
CTGACAATTATTACTGAGCAAAATCCTGCCAAAGTCCGCCAAAATTTGTCTAAAATCGTCAAACTGCTATCGGCGCTAAGGTCAAGTTAGCGGGCGCCGTCAGCGCCCATGCTGGCGCGAGAGGCCAAAATCGCGACTTTTCATTTTGTGTTCAATTTGATTTCCTCCAATACCAATATTTTTCTTAATTTATATTATATAAAATTGTGTAAGACTATTATGTCCTAATATATTAAACAATTATCGAACAAAAGAGTAATACATAGATATATATTTTTATATTTATGGGTTGCCTCCCATGAAGCGCTTGGTTTAACGTCGTCAGCCCGACGTACCATCTTTTTAGTTGGGTTGACTTAACATTAAAACTTCTTTCAATTGTGGTATGTGCCCTTTATAATAATGTTTCAATCAAAGCCCATTAACTTTAAATATCTTTCCATTGTTAGGATCTTTAATAATAACAGTTCCATAATGATAGACTTTAGTCACTTTAAATGGTCCTAAGCATCTAGATTTCATTTTTCCTGGAAATAATCTCAATGTTGTGTTATATAATAGAACTTCTTATCCAGATTAAAAATTTTTGTTAATAATCTTCCAATCATGCCATATTTTCATTTTCTCCTTATAGATTTTTGCGTTATCATATGCTTCTTTTCTAATCTCCTCAAGTTCATTGATTTACAATAATCTTTTCTCATTAGCATCACCATCTTTTAGATTAAAATTAAATTTCTTAATAGCCCAAAATGCTTTGTGCTCCAATTCTTCTGGTAAGTGGCATGTTTTTCCAAAAATAAGTCTACATGTGGACATTCCTATAGGAGTCTTATAAGCAGTTTTGTATGCCCATAATGTAGTATCTAATCTAGCAAAATAATCAAATTTATAGGGATGTACAGCTTTTTGTAAAATTTGTTTAATTTCACGATTTGATATCTCTACTAGATCGCTAGCTGAGGATGATAAGCAGTAGAGAATCTATGCATAATATCATATTTCTTAATCAATTTTTCCATTCTCTTATTTCTAAAATGAGATTCTCTATCAGTAATAATTACTCTTAGCATTCCATATCTTGTAAAAATATTTTTAATTAAAAATTTAGAAACCCTTTGAGAATCACATCTGGGTACAACAATAGCTTCAATCTATTTGGACATATAATCAATAACAACTAATATATATAAATTTCCAATATAAGGCATAAATGGTGCCATAAAATCTAATCCCCACAAATAAAAAATTTCAATTTCTAATATGTAATTTAGAGGCATTTCATTTCTTCTAGAAATATTTCCTACTCATTGACATGGATCACATGTTTTAATATATTCATTCATGTCTCTAAAAAGAGTAGGTCAATAAAATCCAGCTTGCAAAATCTTATATGTAGTTCTATTTGTTCCAAAATGTCCTCCAATTTCAGAATCATGGCATCCTTAAATTATCTGTTAAGTTTCCTCATAAGGCACACATCTTCTAATAATTAGATCTTTACATTGTTTATATAAATATGGGTCATCCTAAAAATAGAATTTTCAATCATATTTAAATTTCTTTAATTGTGAATTTTTGATATCAGGTGGTAAGATATCACTTACAATATAATTTACTATATCAGCATACTATGGTACATTTATTTCATCAATACTATATAATTGTTCATCAGAGAAATTTTCTAAAATTTCATTTACAAAATTAGTTAATATTTCTCTTTCTAGTCTAGACAAATGATCAGCTATTTGATTATCTTTTCTCTTTCTATCAACTACGGTAAAATAAAACTTTTGTAATAGAAGTATCCATCTAATTAATCTTGGTTTAACATCCTTCTTTTGCATTAAGTATTTAATAGCAGAATGATCTGTATGCACTATACATTTAGTTCCAATTAAGTAAGGTCTAAATTTAAAAAAGGCATAAACAATAGCTAGTAACTCTCTTTCAGTAGTAGTGTAGTTAATTTGAGCATCATTTAGAGTTTTACTAGCATAATACATTACTTTAAAAACTTTATTGTGTCGTTGTCCTAAAACAACCTCAATAGCGTAATCACTAACATCGCACATTATTTCAAATGGTTTTTCCCAATCAGGTGGAACTATTATAGGTGCAGTGATTAATTTCTCTTTCAATAATTCAAATGCTTTTATGCATTCCTCTTTAAAATTAAATTTTGTTTGTTTTCCTAAAAGTTGGCATAATTGCTTAGTTATTTTTGAAAAAATTTTTATGTAGCGCCTGTAGAAACCAACATGTCTTAGAAAACTTTTTACCCCTTTAACATTAGTAGGAGGTGGTAATTTTTCAATAACTTGAATTTTTGCAGGATCTACTCCCATGCCATTTTTAGAAATTTTATGCCCAAGTACAATACCTCCCGCAACCATAAATTAACATTTTTCCCAATTTAGTACTAGGTTGATTCTTTCACATACTTCCAAAACTTTTTTAAAATTATTTAAACATAATTCAAATGAAGTTCTGAATACAGAAAAATCATCATTAAATACTTCCATTCCATGTTCAATAAAATTACTAAAAATTGACATCATACATCTTTGAATCTTTGAAATATTGCAGGTTTGAAATATTGCAGGTGCATTGCATAGTCCAGAAGACATTCTACGAAAAGCAAACGTTGCATATGGGCTTGTAAATGTTATTTTCTCATGTTCCTCTAGAGCAATTGAAATTTGATGATAACCGGTATATCCATTTAAAAAACAATAATATTTATTTCCAGTCAACCTATCCAACATTTGGTCTAGAAAGGGTAAAGGAAAGTGATCTTTTCTGGTGGCCATATTTAATTTTCTATAGTTAATACAAATTTGCCAACCAATAACTTGTCTTATTGGAATTAATTCTTTTTTATCATTTTCTTTAACAGTCACTCCTCCTTTTTTTGGAACATAGTGAATTGAACTTACCCAAGCACTATCTGAAATTAGGTATATAAGCCATTTTAAAATTTCTTTTTTAATAGCTTCTATCATTATTGGGTTTAATCTCTTGTGAGGATCAGCTTTAGGTTCATATTGTTCATCTATCATAATTTTGTGCATACAAATAGAAGGACAATTCCTTTAATATCTGTTAAAGTCCATACAAAAGCCCTTTTATACCTTTTCAACATTTCTATTAATTTTTTTTTTCCTGAAATTCAGTTAACTCAAAAGATACAATGACAGATAATATAGATGACTCTCCTAAAAATATATATTTTAAATGGGCAGATAATATCTTCAGTTCAAGTTCAGATGGTTTAATACTTGAAGGAATAAGATGTTTATTATTATTTTCCAACGAGTCTAAAGTTTCAAATTTGTCCTTATTATAATCTAAATCCTCTTCTTTTATTTCATCCTTGTTTTCAAAAACATTTCTTTTCCTTAATTTATCTTAAAACTCGTTCTTAAATTTCTCATTACACAAATAATCAGTTACTTCCTTCCTGAAACATTCATCGTCTTTTTCTATTGCAGGATATTTCATAGCTTTTACTATATTAAATGTTACTTCATGATCTTTAACTCTCATTATTAATTCTCCTTTTTGCACATCTATCACAGCTCTCCCTAGTGCAATAAATGGTCTCCTAAAAATAATAGAAATCTCTTTATCTTTCTTCATATCTAATACTATAAGTCTACAGGGAAAAAAAATTTATCCACTTTTACTAATACATCTTCTATAACTCCTTTCGGATAAGTTATTGATCGATCATCTAACTAAAGAGTTATAGTAGTAGGGGAAATCTCCACCAAATCTAAACATTTAAAGATCGATAGAGGCATAAGATTGATACTCGCTCCTACATCACATAAAACTTTTCCAAAAAACTTTTCATCAGTAGCACGAGGTATAGTAAAACTACGAGGATCTTTTAATTTTTCAGGAAGCTTTCTCTGAATAATAACACTACACTCTTCACTGAGTGCAACGGCCTCATAATTTGTAAACTTCCTTTTCTAGTTTAGTATATCCTTCATAAATTTCACATAACTTGACATTTGTTCCAAAGCTTCAACAAAAGAAATGTTTATTATTAACTTCTGAAGAATTTCCAAAAATTTTAGTCACTTTCCATTTCTTCTTTCTTTATATTAACTTTAGTTTCTCTTTGGATCATTGTTCTAACTTCTTTTCCACTTCATAATTGAATAGCTTTAATTTTCTCCTTATTTTGATCTTTTGGATTAACTTCCACAATACTCAAAAGAATTCCAGAAGGTCTGTTACAAAGTGCAGTAGCAATATGTCTTAATTGATTTTCAATCTTTCTAATAGGAGCCCATTTAGCCCCTTGATTCTATTTTGAGTGAAGTAGCAATATGTCCTAATTGATTTTCAATATTTCTAATAGTAGCCCCTTGATTCTATATTTGATTTCCCATGTTCCACATTACTTCTTCCATTATCAACTTCTTTTCCTTAACTTGTGGTTTAGGGTTGGAGTTAAATCCAAGAGGAGAATAAAGTCAAAAATTAGGATTTCCTTGGTTGTTCAAATTTCCAGAGGGATTCACCAAATTTTTATAATTATTCCAACTAAAATTAAGTTGATTTTTCCATCCAGGGTTATAATAATTAGAATATGGATTGTTATTTTGATTATTTATAGCAGTTAAAGTTTCATAAGATGATTGAGTGTCGATTATCTACCCTAGTGAATTTTCCTCTAATACTGGGGGTATTTGAGAATAGTTTACTCCAATTTGATCAATATTTTTTGAAATAGCAACAATTTGATATGCTAAAATTGATATTCCATCAGAATCATGAATACTAGCTACTCTCTTAGGATTTACCCTTTCAGGATTTACCCTTTCAGCAAATTGTTAGTAGTCATTTCTTCAATTAAAGAATATGCTTCATCAAAAGGTTTGGACATTAGTGATCCACCTGCAGCAGCATCTGTAATAGATCTAAGTTATCCCACTAATCTATTATAAAATGTTTGAATTATTAACCAATCTGGTAAAGCATGGTGTGAAAATTTTCTAAGAAGATCTTTAAATCTTTCTCAGGCTTCATATATCGATTCCCCTTCAAGCTGACAAAAAGATGTAATATCATTTCTAAACTTAGCAATTTTTTACGGTGGTAAATATTTAGCCAAGAACTTTTGCAATGATTCTCCCCAAGTTCTGATAGATCCAAGTGCTAATGAATTTAACCAAGCTTTGACTTTTTCTCTTAATGAAAAAGAAAAAAGTCTAAGCTTAACAGCATCATTAGACAATCCGTCATATTTAAAAGTAGCACAAATTTCAAGAAAACTAGCAAGATGTAAGTTAGGATCTTCAGTAGGTGTTCCTCCAAAGGTGTTCCTCCAAACTAATGTTCCTCCAAACTAATTATTTTCTACCATTTGGATAGTAACAGGTTTAAGCTCAAATGAATTAGCAGCAACATCAGGATTTTGAATATTCACTGAAGTTCATCTACTATCGGATTAACATAGATTAACATAATCTTTTAAAGAATAATCTTTTAAAGATCTCTGTCGATTTTCATTTATTTGATTATCCAAGTTATTCACCATTTTGTTTAAATTTTTAATTTCTTTTTTTTTGTTTTTAAGTTTTTCTTATAGCACGTTCTAATTTTGAATCGTAAGGTACTAAACCTTCAGATCCAATATTTTGCATAAACAAATACATAAACAAATATAATAAGCAAAAAAAAATTTCTTAAAAATACTCTTAAATATATAGTTATTTATTTTTGCATTTTCAATTTTATAATTTTTTTGATATTTTGCATTTTGTACATTTTTATCTCTAAATTTCCTAAATTACCATATCTATTTAATTTATCGTTACCTTCCCCGGCAACGACGCCAAAACCGGCAACGACGCCAAAAACTTGATCCCGGTGAAAATATAGTTGTGTAAAATTTATATAAATTTGACTCCACTATGCAACGACGCCAAAAGCATGATGCAATATTTATGATTAAGAAATTTAAGCAATTAATGTTGGGATTCTACATAAACATACGTATCGTTATCAAGTAATAAAACACTTTCTATTTAAGCCCCAAATATTGATCCCACGGGGAAGGTTTAAACTTGAAGTGATAAATTTACTAGGAAATTAACAGAAAGTGAAACGAAATTACTGTCACTAATTTTAAATGCGAGATATTATCAAAACTAAATTACTTAATTATTAGGAAAACATTTGTTTGAAATTATTATTATTATAGTTTAAACAGTAACTACTAAACTATGTTTTTATGATAAAGATTTCTTATGTGAAAAAGCATCTTTCCCACTACAATGAGATTTTGGTAAAATGAGATGATATAAATGGTTTTAATATTATTGTGCCAAAAAGGAGCAGTTTTAATTCTCTACCCTGATACAGTGTTATAGAAAATCATTGGCTAATCCCAGAATTAGTCCATAAATTTGTGGCTAGGCTAGGAGGATACTGGCTCCCACTCCAGAGCTCCCACTTCCCTTCACCTGGAAGCTAACTCTAGCTTTAGTTTTTAAACACTAAGACTGAATTAGGGATTTTAGTCTGTCACCCTAAAATCTCCAATTATACACCCAACAACGTATATTTCCCTATTTATTTGCACATAATTCCATGCACGAAATACTCCTTCATGGAATCAGATGTGATCCTCACTCTGTTGTAGAACTCATACTCTACTTCTTGGATCATATGTTTCACAACAAATTTTAAGAATTCAATTGGCCAGATTGAAAAGTAAATTAAGTTCGTAGTTGAAAAATCATCACAATTTATTTTATATTTTAATATTAGCACATCCATGTTATCTCTTCACTTCACCATATCTCAGAGTAGGGAGATAGATAAAGAAAACTACTCAGACTTCATGAGAAAGATATAACAAAACACAAATTTTATATATAAAAGAAATTTCATACAATACTAATAAACAAACAACACTTATCTGAAACTCTTTATTAAAGTAAATCCCTTGTAGCCTCTCCTAGGAAATGTAGGAAGAAAAAATCTCTCACTTTTCTCTTTATCAACACTCTCAGAGAAGAGTTTACACTTAATCTCACCACAAAAACTCTAAACTCTTAAAGATAAATCACTAATAGACTCATGAATGGCGGTGAAATGAAGATAAAAAAGTGTATGGAGGTGAGGTGTGCCGAAATTGAGCAAGGAAGAATGAAGAGGAGCCCCTTTTCTGATCAATTTTTTCCCTAAATAGAGCCTAAAGTCAGTTCTTCAATAGGTACATCAAAAAATACTTCAAAAAAGCATCCAAATTCATCAAATCTTCTATAAACAGGGTCTGAACTGACATTGGCGTCGTCGGCGCCAATGTCCCATATTTAATTTCGCTGCTCTCTGTCAAATGGTGTCGTCGGCACTGCTTCTGGCGCCGTTGGCACTGCTCCTAGTGTTGTCAGTGCTGAGTAAAATCCATTAGCCGTTCTATAAGTCTGCGCTGTCGGTGTTGCTCCTTGCGCCGTCGGCGCTGAGTATTTCTTCAAAAATGTCATTTTGACTCCAAATTCCACCCTTTTTGCTTCAAGTCCTAAAAATCAACAACCTGCAACAAAACATAAAAAAAACTTCTATTAAAGCGTAATATCACCAAAAATGAGTATAAAATATGTGTCTAAAAATGCATATATTTTTGGTGTATCAATCTGGCGCTTAGGCACCAAAACACTTTTGCACCACTTTCATTTTTTTGCTCCAAATTTTATCATTTTTCACTCCTGTTTTAGTATTTTTCACGTTTTTACTTATACCTAAAAGAAAAACACACAAATACCTTCCATTAAAGTTCAATATCTCAAAAATAGTATAATTATCCGTGGTATGCAATAGTATAATTATCATCTGGCGCATAGTAAATTTAGATTTGATCATTATCAAAGACATGTACTTTTTCAGTTGTTGTATAATTAATTTGGGTTTTATTAAGAGTGTTACTAGCATAGTAAATTACTTTAAAAATTTTATCATAAAAAATTTTATCATATATAAAAATTTTATCATATATTTATCCTAAAACAACTCTAATAGCATAATCACTAGCATCACACATCAGTTCAAAAGGTTTTTCCCAATCTGGTGGAACTATAATTGGTCCAGTGAATAATTTTTCTTTTAATAACTCAAAAGTATTTAGGTACCCTTCATCAAAATTAAAAATTGCATCTTTCTCCAGTAAATGGCATAAAGGCTTAGCAATTTTTGAAAAGTCTTGAATATATCGTCTGTAGAATCCAACATGTCCTAAAAATTAAAAAACTCCTAATTTTCCTTACATTTATTGGATAAGGGAAATTAGTGATCACTTGAATTTTAGAAGGATCTACTTCCATACCATTTTCTAATATTTGATGTCCTAATACAATTCCTCTTGCTACCATAAACTGACATTTTTCTCAAATAAGGACTAAATTTGTTTATTCATAGTGCATAAGAACTTTAGATAAATGTTCTAAACATGAGTCAAATGAAGTTCCTAATACTGAAAAATCATCCATAAAGCTGAAAAATCATCCATAAAAACTTCAATAACTTTTTCAATTAAATCACAAAAAATTGTCATCATACATCTTTGAAATGTAGCAGGGGCGTTACATAAACCAAAGGGCATTCTCATAAAAGCAAATTTACCATAAGGACTAGTAAGTTGTTTTCTCTTGATTCTCAAGAGTTATTTGAGTTTGGTGATAACCAGTATATCCATCCAGAAAATAAAATTATTTATGCCCAACTAGTCTATCCAGCATTTTATCTAGAAAGGTTAATGGAGAATGATATTTTCTAGTGGCAAGATTTAATTTTCTATAATTAATGCATATTTGCCACCCTGTGACTTGTCTAGTAGGTATTAATTCATTATGTTCATTCGCAGTCATAGTTACTCCTCCTTTCTTAGGAATGTAGTGAATTGGACTAACCCATACACAATTTGAAATAGGGTAGGTAATTCCAACATCTAACCACTTTAAAATTTCTCTCTTTACAACTTCTTTCAAAATAGGATTCAATCTTCTTTGAGGATCAGCCCTGGGTTTGCAGTTCTCTTCCATATGAATTTTATTTATACAAATTGAAGGACTGATTCCTTTAATATCAGCTATTATCCATCCAAAGGCTTCCTTAATATTTTTTTAAATTTTCATCAATCTTTCTTCTTCTTCCAACGTTAACTTTGAGGAATTTATAACTGGTAAAGTAAAGGAATCACTTAAAAAGGCATATTTTAAATGATCAGAAAGTAATTTCAACTCAAGTTCTGGAAGTTTGTCAATCTATGGACAAAATGATTTATCTTTTTTTATCGTGTCTAAAATATCAAAACATTCTCAAACATAATTTGAATCTTCCTTAAAAAGATCTTCACATTGATCTAATTCCTCTTCTTTCTCGTGTTCCAAATCTTTTACTTTAGATTTTTTCTTCATAATTAGTTTTGAAATGGCATTCACTCAGATATCTTATAACATCCATTCTATAACATTCATCATTTTTACCTTTTGCAAGATACTTTATTGATCTTGAAATATTAAAAGTAACAGCTTGATCATTGACACACATTGTTAATTCTCCTTTCTACATATCTATCATTGCCCTTCCTGTGGATAGGAAAGGTCTCCCCAAAATGATAAGTATCTCTTTATTTTCCTTCATATCCAGCACAATGAAATCAACAGGAAAGATAAATTGATCCACTTTCACTAGGACATCTTCTATAACTCCCTTAGGGTATGTTATCAAACGATCTGCTAACTACAGAGTTATAGTAGTATGGGTTATTTCTCGTAATTCCAATCTTTTAAATATTGATAATGGCATAAGGTTAATGCTTGCACCTAAATCACATAAAGCTTTCCCATAAAACCTATCTCCTATTGCACATGGAATCGTAAAGCTACCAAGATTCTTAAGCTTTTCAGAAATTTTCTTCTGAATTATAGCACCGCACTCCTCACTAAGTGCAACAGTCTCATTATCTTCAAACTTCATTTTCCTGTTGAGAATATCCTTCATAAACTTTACATAGCTTGGCATTTGTTCTAAGGCTTTAGCAAATGGAATATTAATTGTATGCTTCTTAAAAAATTTTCAGAAATCCTTATCCAACTTCTGTTGATGAAGTCTCTGAGAAAATGGAGGTGGTAGTTTTTCCAAGTCAATTTTCATTGGAGAAATAGGTCTTTCTGAACCTTTCAGAGTGGCCTCTTTTGGTTCTTCAATTTCTTCTCTCTCTACTTCAATTTCTTTTTGAACCCTAACTTCCAACTCTCTTCCGCTTCTAAGTTGAACAGCTTTTACTTGCTCTTTATTCTAGTCTTTCAGATTTGTTTCAGTATTACTATGAAGTGTTCCTTAGGATCTATTACTTAATGAATTTGTAATTTGTCCGAGTTGATTCTCAATATTTCTAATTATAGCTCTTTGACTTTGTAACTGATTTCTCATTTGTAACGCCACTTCTTCTATAGATAACTTCTTCTCCTTAAATTGTGGATTACTATTGAAATTGGGAGGATAAGTAGATCTATAACTACTATTCCCTTGGTTGTTCCCCCATTGCTGATTATTACCACCCGTGGTATTATTCTAATTGAAAATGGGATGGTTCTTCCAATTTGGGTTATAATAATTTGAATATCGGTTTTTACTTGTTATTTATGGCATTCAAAGTTTCTAATGATGCTTGAGAATCTATCATTTGGCCTAATGAATTCTCTTCAATCATAGCAATTGGTTGAGAAAAACTCATTCCAAGTTGGTGTAACTTCCTTGAAGTTTAGCAACTTGATTTTCTAATATAGTAAATGCATCAGATTCATGAATATTGGTTACTTTCTTAGGATTTAACCTCTTAGAAGACCATTGAAAATTATTGGTAGTGATTTTTTCAATTAAAGCATAAGCTTCATAAAATGGTTTTGACATCAATGAACCACCAGCACCGGCATTGATAATAGATCTAAGAGACCCAGCTAATCCATTATAAAAAGTTTGAATTATTAACCAATCTGGTATGATATGGGTTGGACATTTTCTTAAGAGTTCTTTAACTCGATCTGATGCTTCATAAATAGTCTCCCTTTCAAATTGATTAAAAGATG
>NW_018253706.1:79221-110792 GCF_001263595.1 Phalaenopsis equestris | reverse complement strand
CCCCAAACTAATTATTTGATATCATTTGGATAATAACAGGTTTAAATTCATATGAATCAGCCACCATAGTAGGTTTTTAATTACTACAATGAAATTTATCTACCGTAGGGTTGGCATACTCTCGTAAAGGTCTAAATTCTGATGTATTTCAGCATTTTGATCATTTTGGTTTGCCATTTCTGTAATTTTTTTAGATTTTTCATAAGTTCTAATTTTTTTTATTTTTTCTGATTTTTTTAATAGTTATTTTTAATTCAAAATCGTAGGGCACTAGTTCTTCAAAACCTGAACTATGCATACACTAACATAAAATAAAATAAAATACACAAATAAAATACTATAATAAAACATTCCTACAATAACTCCAAAAGTTTAAATAAGACTTTCTAAAAATAGAAATTTGCTTTCAAACAATTCCCTGGCAATGGTACCAAAAACTTGATCCCGATTATTTTAATGCAACAGCATAACAAAGTCTTTGATTATATTATTCACTTATATTTCCTTTACAACAGTACCAAAATTTGATCCTGGAGAAAATAAGGATTTAAATTTTCAATTTATATATATTGAGATACTACGCAAGTATATGTATCGTTATCAAGTAATATAGAACTTTTTGATTAATCCCTAAATATCGAACCCACAGAAATTGTTCACAATATGCACTTTTAAATAGCAAACTTTTTATTTCAAAAAGACAATTACTTAAACTATAGATATTTTCACAGTTGGTAAAATTCAATTCTTTTTAGTATATTTGATATTTTAGCAAAACAATAAAAACTTCTATGGATAACTTAAGTTTATGTAAAAGAAAAGCACTAAATATGGAACATCTTTCTCCTTATCATGAATCAGTAATAAGTATAGAAATTCTGTTGCAGAAGTATGCAAAATATGTTGTGTCAAATAGAAGCAATATTATTCTTTACCCTTACTAGAGATGCTATAAAGAACATTAGCTAATTTAAAGTTTGAATAGTTTTGAAGACCGGCTAGGCAGGGAAGATACCAGCTCTCACTCTACAGTTCCCTCGATTCCCTCCACATGGGGCTAACATTGCGTATCAGAACCTAAAACAATAAATCAAGTTTAGGGGCTTTAGCTTGTCACTCTAAAGTCCTCTAACTCTGTGCCCTTCAAAGATTATTTCCCTACTTATTTGCACTCAATCATATGAATTACAAATCTCATGTGACTCTTTCCAATTACTGACGGAAATAATACCAGCCCAGTTCTTACATGTTCTCACAACAAATTTTAACATCTAGATGGGCCAGATCAAGAAGTAAATGAAGTACATGTAATTAAATCATCACAACTTCTTCCAACATTGAAGATTAATTCTCTCCACAACTTCCATCCAACACTTTAATTACTTATCATTTTAAGGAGAAAGATGAAAAAACTACTCATAATCCATGGAGAAAATAAAACCACACTTTAGTTTAATAGTAAAAATCATCATCAAACCAACAAGTAGTCTCGATTAAAACTAAAAGTAGTTTAAAAACAAAGATAAAAACTTATCTCAAATCCTCCACAAACTTATCTCAAAAAAAACTTATCTCAAATCCTCCACCAAGCTCTTAAAGTTCCTTTGAATCTCTTCTCTCTTACAACACTCTTAACTTTCATGATAAAACTAAAAACAAAAAGGATAAAGTAAAATTGTGGTGCCTGAAAAATCTTTGTAAAAGTTCCTCCACGAACTATTTCAGGAACTTCTCAGGACTCCCCTATTTTTTCTCTCAACTTTCTTCTTTTATAAATTTCCAAGAGGTGCCTTGGTATCTCTTCAAAATGTGTACAGATTTGATGTATTTCCCAAGGGATGCCTCTTTTCACAAGTATTTTAACCAAATATTTGTTTCTAGTGGTCATAACCACCCTCTTTAGCCAATATGTGCCTCAAATGTCCTTCAAAATTCAGCAAAATGAATTAAACCGTCAAATAACTGCCTTTGATGCTTAAGCGTGGGGCCTCTGGCTTTTAGGCGCGGTCTTCTCTGTTGCGTGGCTTTTTCTGTTTAATCGGCGCTTAATCGCCGAATCTAGCGCTTATGCGCCAAAACACTTTTGCACCATATTTGCATTTTTCACTCTTTTTAGCATTTTTCACCTTTTTACTTGTACCTGAAAGAAAAACACACAAATACATTTTACTTGTACCTGAAAAAAAAAACACACAAATACCTTACATTAAAGCACAATATCTCAAATATAGGTATAAAAATGTGTGTAAAAACACTATATATTTTAGGTGTATCACATAGTGGGCAACCCTTGTAAGATTCATGGGGTGTTTCTGTCTTCATCGGCTCTATGACCTGTTCTAATTCATCCTCTATATCAGGTGGGCTAGAAGAGGTCTCCTTCATGCATGGTTCATAAATCTTCCTGTCAGGAATAGGGGCGAGTAGACATGTTGCTTCTTTCTGTACTCTTCTTTCTTCTTGCTGGAAGGCTCTATGTTTGCGCCGGTTGGCATTGCGATGTTGTGTTCTTCTGAGCGGTGCATCCGACACTCTCTCTTCATCGGCACCTACTAAATCCCCTTTCAAAGCAGTTATCAGGGATTGTAGATGACTGGTTCCTTCGATTGGATATTGTTGTTGAGTGATTACTTTCTTTCTCTTTCGTCAGGAGTCTTATCTGGTGCCCATCTTTAACAGAGATTATAATCCTTTCTTTTCCCTATGACTGACAACATCCATCAACGGATTTTCATATTCAACATTGACTTGATTGAAGACTAAGTCTAGGTCTATAATACCATCCTGAGTAGACCTTTCTTCATTCAGTGTGAGATTGAGGCCATCTCAAAAAGAGAAAATCAACTTGCATCCCGACATTTCTTCTGTAGAAGATAGAAAAACATCATTGCGCTAACATTCATCATGAACAAGAACAAGAACTAAGCACTTACAAAATTTTTTATTATTAATCACAAATTTTATTTATTCAATTTAATTTAATTTTAATTAGGTTCTGAAAATTAGAAACACAAGAAGAGAAACAAAGTGGATAAATTTCAAAATTTTTCATTTTATTGAAATTAATTTATTACAAAACTTGGGACGCAGTCACAAACCCCTGGCCAAACAGAAAACCCCAGGACAATTAAAATTTCAAAAGCAAATGTTGATTTCAAGCAGCTTCACGTCGGGTAGTATATCCTTAAGTAGTGGCCATTAACCGGCAACATAAGTCTTTCACCCCAAAAATCCACCAGCTGGTAAGCTCCTCCCAAACAAACTTCCTCTAAATGGTCCCTCCCAAGTTGGTTCAAATTTTCCACCTATTTTACGATGTGTAAGAATAGGCCTTTTGAGAACAAGAAGAAAATTGCCGACTTTGAACTCCCTCGGTCGGACCAATTTGTCATGTGCCTGCTCCATCCTTTCTTGGTAGAGCTCTAAGTGTTGTTGTGTTTCTAGTCATTTTCCTATGAGACTTTCTAATTCCTTAAGTCTGAGTTTCACACTTTCTTCGGTTGTGATTTGGTTGGAGACAGCGAATCTGAGAGACGGTGTTTGAACTTCTAGCGGTAGTACGGCCACAGACCAGTACACAAGCGCATAGGGTGTACATTGAGTGGGAGTCCTAAACGTCGTCCGGTAGGCCCATAAAGCTTCTAATAGTCTGTTATTCCAATCTCATTTATGTTCGTCCAGCGTCTTCTTTAGAATCTGCACGACCGTTTTTTTGAAAGCTTCAGCTAAGCCATTTGTCATGGGATAGTAAATTGTAAAGTATCTCCAATCTATTCCATGTTGTTTAACAAAATTGTTGATCTCTGTGCTTTTGAAGGCTATCCCATTTTCAAAAATTACCCTACGTGGAACATTGAAATGGTAGAATATATTGGCCTTGAAGAATTACAGAACATGTTGTGTTGTAACCTCTCATAATGACACTGTCTCTGCCCACTTGGAGAATTAATAAATAGCGATGAAGATAAATTTGTGTCCCTTAGAGGATGAAGGATCTATCAGACCTATTATGTTTGTACCCCAACACTCGAATGGTCAAATGGTCACGAGGTAACAGTGTAACAGTTGGGTGTAGCACATTTGGATGTTGGTGTAAGACCACCCCATGCACTTGGCAAAGGTGACACCTTATAACTGTATCCATTCAATCGAATATCATTGCAGGCCAATAATATCTGAGTCTTTTGATCTTCATCTTCATCTTTGGCCATGAATGTTGAGCATCACATAATACGACATGTACTTCTTCGATGATGATTTGTGCTTCTGCCCTGCTCATACATCGCAGCCACATCTGATCGAATGATCTCTTGTAGAGAACATCACCCACTAGGGCATATAACATAGCTCTTCTTGTGAAGTGATATGACTTAGACTTATCCTCTGACAACTTTCCAGTTTGTAAATAATCTATTAATGGCTTACGACAGTCTTTGTTGATGTCAGCATCTGCAATCATCATTCCTTCTTCTTTTTTGAGCTTATGTAGATTATCGAGGTTGATTTGAGACAAAACTCGTCTTCCTTGTACTGTAATATCAATTGAATCCTCCGGTGGACATGTCAGCTCTTTAGAAAGTTTTGCTAGAGCGTTGACATGGGCATTATCTCCCCGAGGAATCCTATATAGAATCACATTATGGATCTATTCAAGCAGCTTCATTGTATACCGGTGGTATTCTGTTAGCCTTGATTTCAAAATCTTGTATTGTCCGACAACTTGTTGAATGACGAGTTGAGAATCTCCATAGATGGCAATGTCTGTTATATCCATCAAGATTGCCAACTCCAACCCGATGATTAAAGCTACATATTCTGCTTCATTATTTGTACACGGCTTTGTCAGGTGGTAGGAGAATCTAAACATACCATTATCTGGCATGATGAAAATCAAACCAACCCCTACTTTGCCTAGTATAACCATTTTTGATCCTTTATATTTCCAGGCTGATGAAGCCCCATCGAAGTACATTTCTCAATGTCTGGCACTGGTGGGTTCTATTTGTAGTATTTTCTCATCTAGTAGTTCATCGTTGAGTGGGGACTCAGTTGGATGTGGGTGTGCTACAAGAAAGTCCACTAAAATCTGGCACTTGATAACACAGAGGAGAACAGAAGTTATAATGAAATGCAATAAAACTATCGACCATCCTGCTAGATGTCCGAAAAGTGTTGGTCGGGTCATTAAATATTTTAAAGGATTAACTTTTAAAATGAGAGTAATTTTATGAGAAAGCATGTGGTACCTAAGCTTTTGGGTGATAAAAATTAAAGCTAGACAATACTTCTCGATAGGTGGATACTTTATCTTTGTCGGTATTAGACATCGACTTAAGTAGTAGAATACATTTTCCTTACCCTCTTTATTGACTTGGGCTAATTGGGCTCCGAGAGAGTCGTCTAAGGTATCAACGATTTCCCTGGAATAGGGGCTACCATAACAGGAGGTGTCATTAAGTATCGTTTAATGTCCTCGAAGGCCCGTTGGCATTTCTCTTCCTAAACAAATTTGACATCCTTTTTAATTAAAGCTGAGAACAACTGACTCCTACTTGAGAGATTAGAAATAAAATGTCTCAGATATGTCAATTTTCCTTAGAAGAAATGTAGTTGTTTCAAAGTTTTGCGAGGAGGCATTTCTAAGATAGCTTTAATCTTATCTGTGTATATCTTGATTCCCTAAGGACGAACAACGAATCCTAAAATTTACCCAGACGTAACGCTGAAAGCGCACTTTAAGGGATTCATCTTAAAATTATATTGTCGTAATTGATTCTCAAACCATACAATTGATCTATTTTTTGCTTACTTTTGGTGACCAAATCATCCACGTAACATTCCACTTAGCTGTGAATGATGTCATAAAAGATCTTCATCATTGCTCGTTGATATGTTGCTCTGACATTCTTTAACCCAAATGACATCACTGTGTAGCAAAAGATCCTAATTGGCGTTTTGAATGTCGTAATTGCCGCATCCTTTAGAGCCATCTTTATTTGGTTATAACCTGAATATCCATCCATAAAGAAGAAAATACTATGTGTCGAAGCGATGTCCACCATTAATTCTGGTATTGGTATCAGAAATTCATCTTTTGGACATGCCTGTTTAAATCCCTGAAGTTAACACATACACGGATTTGTCCATTCTTTTTCTTAACTAACACAATGTCTGCTTGCCATGTGGGGTATTGCTCTTCCTGCATAAAGTTAGCATCTATTAACTTCTTTACGTCGGTAATTACTTGTTGCTCTATCTCGAGGCGCATCCTTCTAGGGGCTTGTTTTACTGTGGTCATATTTTTGTCCACCCCAAGCTTATGCATTGCAACTTCTGCTGACAGCTTTAACATTTCATTGTAGCTCCAGGCGAAGCAACCTTTAAATTCTGATAATAATCTCAGCAACTCTATGGATTCTTCCTCACCGATTAAAGAACTTATGAAGGTTGGTCGAGCTTACTCCTTAGTCCCGAGGTTGATTTCTATCAACTCATCAACCGTTGAATTAATTTCTTCTCCAAATTTTGATGGAGTATCATTTATTAACTGATCTTGAGAGTCATTCTCTACATCGATGCAACCCTCCTCCAATCTGCTAGTAACAACGAGGCAAAATTCTGAATCATTAACTAGTCCTACGGTACCAAATCCAAGACCTTCTTTCAAATTAGGAGTTTAACTTTTATCATTCTTCTTTATTGGCCAATCTTCAAAACACTGTGCGGACTTTAATGATAGGAGTGGGCTTCTCCCCTTCCTCACTACGATCATGAAATGACAGTAAAGTAGCAACGATTTCTCAAATACTCTCTTGTCCATTAGTATTCATCAATTGGTGGAACTTATTCCCTCACAGAAGTGGAGAGTCCTTCTGTAATCCAAGTTCCTCCTCGTGAGGAAACTCATCATCTGGTACTTTTTCTAAAATTTGGGCCTTAGTAGCCCTACGAGCTTTTTGCCATGGTTCTTTCTCTAATATCAAGTCAACGACGCAGACTTTGAACTCGAGTCGATTTCCAACACTGAAGGAGAGGAGGTAAATTCTTCACTTTCATCTTTTACGATCATAATCTCCTTTCTTTAAGATGAAAAGAGAACAACATACTTAGCATGTGCTGGGGGAGTGGCAATTTTCACCTTTCTGTAAGAAGGGAATTCTTGAGGACAATTTAGGTTAAATTCAACAGAGGGCTCCTGAACCTCCAGAGTGGTTACTTTCATTACGACGAATGGGGCCTTTCCGAGTACTACTTCCAATTCATCAAATCCAATTCCAAACTTGATGGTGGGGGCAACATTGCGAGCATTGTGGCTGGTTGGCAAATTGCTAGAAAAGGTGAGCGTAGGGGAACGCCATTGTAGCAGCTTCAAAAATAAAACTCTCAGGTTAGTTATTTCACCAACACCTTGTAATTCTAATGCGAACACTAAAATTAACAAAAGTTGATTCCTAGACTGGGAAAATTTTTATTTTATTTTTAGTTAGTGAAGGTTTTAAATTTAGTAGAAATAATTTGAAAGTAGAAGAATTTTCTTAATTAAATAAGAAAGATTGAAGAGCAAGCGCAACACGACATAATTCGATTTAATTTGCAAAGCAACAAACCAAGCTCGAAGGGGAAAGTGAAGATTAGGACCCACTGTGAGACTGACTTTATAATGCACAATGCTCGAGCGGAACTAGTCCACTAACACACTTATTAGGGGTTTGACCCCAAATAAAGATAAAGTTCTAATGAACTTTTAAATCTCTCTATTCAAAGATGATTGAACAGACGGTATTAAAGTCCGAGGGACTTGACAGTACTTCTCCAAGAAAGAAATGGGTGAAGCGTGCCAACTGAAGAAGGGTAATTTGGTTCATAAGGGACATGGACACATTATTGATGTATGAAGATAATATTTCCTCATTAACATGGTGAGAGAAGCAAGTCCCCAACGGAGTCACCAGAATTTGTCGGCGCTAAAAAAGGTTGGGGGGTTGTGGAGTTGTTGGTTGCCATGATGGATATCCCAACACCCGTTTTAATTTATTTTAATATATAATTTAGAAAAATAGTATTTTGGATTTTTGAAAATACAAGACCCGACCCATCTCATACCCCTAGTAGTTTAAATAAATGAGCTTAATACTGCAAATATTGTATTCACCCTAAAGGATAAACACACTACTTACTGGTAAGGCACGATTAAATAAACTAAAGATTGTATGACATCCGTTAAGTCTGTGAAACCATTTTTTTTAATATAACCTGACAAGTTCTCCTATTCAATATGAAGGATTAAATAGGGTTTATACTAAGCTGGGTTCGGAAATGCTTCATTTAAGGGCAAGCCCCTATAGTTAATTACTTCTTAAATAATGGAAGTCACCTAAGAAAACTCTCGATAAAAATTAGGGGATATTATCATCAAAGAGTTTAAAGGAATAGGACTTTTCAATGAGATCGGACAAAGAGGTGTGAAAGGGGAATAACTCAAACTTGGGACATTTTTTTTTAGAATCCAAAGGGAGAGAAGCTAGGGGATGTCATAGATCTAGAGGAGAACCTTGACAACTTCTCAAAACTATCCTACTGTTTGGCTTTAGTTTTGAAAATTGGAATTATTGAATGTTTCATCCTACCAATTTTATTAATTAGGGCTTACATTCGTGTAAAACGATCACACAAATAGCCTGGAAGATGTGAGGATTTAGGTCATAAAGAACGATAACCTCAGAATCCTAAGGCGAGTTAGGGCTTGTATTGTATAGTAGAACCATACAAATGCCATAAGATTAGTTGAGGATTTATGTTGCATAAGCAAACAACCTCGAAGTCCTATGGATTTGTTATTTAATTCTAAGGATAGGTTTAGCACGTGAAGACATGTTTTGCAGTTAAAGATGGTCATGCTGCCCACAATGCTAATTCCAAGCTTCTCATAGTAGCAAGTTTAATTTTTCTAATGTGTCAAGTTATGATGTCACATCAAGTATCTCCTATGGTTATGGTTATTTAAATTTTTGGGGGGGGGGTTAAAGTTGATTAGAGTGACACCGGTTAGGATCCTACGGTTCCCTCTTTCCAGTAGCACTATTTTTTCACCGGTTAGGATCCTACGGTTCCCTCTTTCCAGCAGCACTATTTTTTTATTGGGGAAAATTAGGATCAATTGGTAGACATTGGGGATAAACTCAACTTAATGAATTCCTTACTTTCATTTAGACCGTGGGAAGTCTCGTTAGCATCCCTCAGTAACCGTAGGTTACCTCTTCTGAGGAATTCTCAATCATCCGATGAAGACGTCTTAATTTATTTGCAATTTTTGTTCTGTGATGTTTGTGATTAAGTTTTGAGTTATCTTATATTTTGAATGTTGTGGAAGTAAATTTTATCTTGTTTTGATTTATAAATTTTTGTTTTAGTTTCAGTTCTGTAGCTATCCTAAAAGTTTTAGTTTTGACAAGCAGGGTGACGTCGTTGTTTAACATGCAAGTTCACGAGCAGGAAAAGTACAATAAAGAAAGTACAAAAAAAGAAGGTGTTGTAAACTATAAAAGTGTACATGTTGAGTCTTCTCGTTCCCCCACCAAAAATTTCAGTACTTGCAAGGTATTTATATATATATAAGGAAGTACAAGTTTAAGGTGTGTCTACCAGATCCTATGTCATATCTTAGTGGGTCCTATTCATTTAAATGTATAGATGATTTCTTAAGTAAAGCATAATGAGTTTAATCATACTTCAAGATATCCAAAAGAGTATGAGAAAGGTCTAGGGAACTGGCCCCAAACATTTCACAATCCCATGAAAAGTCCCGAGTTTGATCAAACTCATTATGTTGCTTAATAGCTCATCCATATCATACCCTTATGCTCAAAGAAATGATGTTCTAGCCAACCCTAAGGATGGGGTAATTATCACTTGATGTTTTATTTATAAATTTTATAGGTAAAGGCCCTTAGGGGCAATTTGGTCTAATTAAGAAAGTTAGCACTTTGATTTTAAAGATGGACTTGTAGTATTTTAATAGGTTTTAAATTAATCATATTTCATTTTCTAAACTTCATTGGACCAAACTTGATTAGACCTAATTCACTACTAAGCCCTAAAGCTTAATGGGTAGATTTATAATTTTAATAAAAAAGTTTTAAATGTTTTAAGTTCTTAATCCTTATCATGAATTATAAATCATTTCAAAAACATTAATTGGAGTTTAAAATCAATGAGTTATGTTATTCCAAAATCAAAACCCTCGCCTTAATATCATCTTACTTAGTCATTCTTTTGAATTTCATTAATTTTGAGAAATTACACATTTATCATTTGTACGACCAAAATAAGATTGGTTGCTACAACTTATCCCTTTCATATTTCAATCATCAAAACATATCAATTATGATTATTTGTTGCTCATTTAGCCCTTTGGTTAAGCCTAAATATTAATTAAGCCTTAAAATCAAAATTTACCCTTTTGCCCCTAAGGCCTCAATACCCTATAATTCATTAAATTAGACTCAAATGACTTGAAAATTTTATGTTACCGTACTCATGGATTTATTAAAATATCAGAGAAGAAAATGTGATTTTTCTGAATTTATTTATTTATTAATTATTTTTAATGCAAAAAATAGGGACTTTTAATGAAAATTTAATAACTTAACCAAAACAAAGCTTCTGTCCTTAAGAAAATCATTACAGGTTCACTTAGGTTGGAGGACTACTTGGAGCAATTTTCATGATTTTTAGAGGTTTAATTTAATTATTAGAATTATTTATTTTTTAGTATTAATTAAATATAAAATATTATTTAAGTAGAAAATTAAGTTTTATATTTTTATTAAATTTCTCTAAGACCAGGGAAACAAAAGAAATAATTTTTTTTTGTGATTTATATTTTAATTATTATAATTAGTTTAGTGAAAATTAAAGAAAATTCATTTTAAGCCTTTAAAATTAATATCTTGATCTAGAAAATTAGGAAAATATTTTATATGGTTCCCAGTGATCAGGAAGTCGAATATGATATTTTAGTGTGCTTTTGTAATTTCTACAATTTTTATGATTTTTAATTAATTTTTACTTATTTAATTCCCAAAAATAGCTCAAAAATGAAGTATTTATTTTAATTCCAATTTTATTTCTCTTAGGTTCCTCTGGTCATAAGGAGATCTCAAAATAAGTTTGGTGATTTTTTTTTTCAATTTGGTGATTTTTGAGTTGTATCTTATTTATTATAATTATTTTAATGCCAAAAATGTAATTTTACTTGATTAATCCATTTGAATTATCAAATTAACTCCAATAAACTTAAAATTTTTATGGGGAGTTCCTCTAACATTAAATTATAGTGGAGATTTATTTTTATGTCATTTATACTTATAATTATTCCAAATTAATTTTATTTCATTTTTTAGGGTTTGTAATAATTAGGATTATTTTTAATGAGTTAAACCAAGTTTATATTTTTCCTTGGGTTCTCTGACCAGAGTGAACATACCAAAATAAGTTTTGTATTTTTTTTATGAGTATTTTAGTTTTTATAATTTTTATACCAAAATAGGCATGCTATACTTGAAAAATAGAGATCTTTGTCTAGTGATCCACCCTGACCTTAGAAAAATCATAGAAGATCCCTAATGACAGGGGGAATCAAAGCCCCAAAAATCATGTTATTGTGAATTGTATATACAAATGAAGAATCCAAATAAGTAAAAGACCATTTAATTAATTAAAAATCATACATGCATAAAAAATATGAAATTATTTCAACATTATTCTCCTCTGTTCATTGAGCAAGTAGGTATTTTTATTTTATTTTTGTGATTTTTCTATAAAAAGATAAGCACTTTTGAAGTTTTGGCTATTTAAATAAATAAATAACTCCTTATTTTTCTACTTAAGTGACGCGACGCTGACAAATCGTTGTAATCGTCCAACGGCCGCATGTCACCGCGGGATTGGGCACCATCATCTGAGTCAGCCCGCTATTCACGTATCAAAGTGCCACCCGACCGCATCAAGACCCTCTATTCGATACACGCTTAATCGGACGGTCCTCTGTCATTGTCTCCAATGAACTAAACCTGCGAGTCGTCCAACTTCAAACCTTAATATCTCTCTCGATTCTTAAACAAATTAATTGTGGTTTTTTCTTATTGACTCATCTTGACTATGAGAACATATTCATATGGTTAATCAGGCCTTAAATCGATTTTATAAGCATGGAGAATTAAATGAAGCTCAGTTTAAGGGGAGAGTTCAATACTTTTGCCCAAGAAGTGTGGCCTCAATTGGATGCTTCTAAAAGCTTGCCTTGAGTCCAAAGAGCTCCTAGATGAAGCCTCAAGCCATAGTGAAATGCCTAGATATGAAATCAACCAAGGTCAATTTAGGGGTTTGATCAAAGTCCACCCTAAGGTGGTCTGGTGTGGGGCTTCTATGGGGGATCTTCTTCTCTCACTCAGGGGATGGTGTGGGTGCAATTAATTTGAATTTTGTGGAGTCTAGACGGATGTTCTATTTTGGGGTTGATTTTGAGCTCCAAAATTGAGCTCGGGTAGTGGGTTTAAGGGCTTAAGGATGGTTGAATTGAACTTAGTGGGTCTTGAAGAGGATTTGGGATCAATTTGGCAGAGTCTCCCCAAGAAACTTCAAGCTCTCCCCTCTTGGCCATGGAGGGTGGGTTTAAATAGAGGGGGAAGGTGAGGTCATTGAGGGAAATTGGTGGGTGTCATAAGTTGCTTATGTAGAGGGCATAAATGTACAACAATCTAATTGGAATGAGGCAGCTTGAATTGGTTTAATTTTGAGTTTTTACCATATGGTCTCCCTTGAACTTCTCTTTTTCTGTAGCCAAGGTTGTCCGCCAGCCAGAGAGGGGTCACCATTTGACTCAGGGAGGTCAGGGCTTGGTTTTGGTGAGGTCAATTTAGGTTGGCCATGTGTAAAGGTGTTGGATTGAAATAGCATAGGAGAGGGCCATTTTGGGTCAACTTAGGTCAGGACATGGTTTGAGGCTGGGTTCACTCACCAAGGATGGTTTGGATGATGAGGGCAATCAGATGATTTAGCTTAATCATCATGCTGAGGTCTTTATCCATGTGATTTTCCATAAGCTTGAGGTTTGGGTGTTTCATAAAGTGAGTTAAAAAGGATCTTAAGTATATTTGAAAGTGTCTTGGCCTCTTCCCATTAATAGCTTGATGATGTGGCAAGGCTCTCATGGCTCACCTATGGCTTCGGAGTGGCTTCATGGCTTGCATGTGGCTTGGCTCTTTTGCATGGAAGGGGATTTTGGATTTATTTGGTATTTTTGGTGAGGTTTGGCTTGATGCTTGATTTGGAATGATTTGATCATCAATTTAAAACTTAAGGAATGATTTTAATCAAATGGATGATGAAGATAAAACAAAATGTTATATGGGCTTTGGATTTGGAATTTTTGAAATTTTGGGGTCATGAGGAGCATCTTGGTAATTTTTGGCAATTTTGGGGATATTTTGGGAATTTGGTGATTTTGGTGAATTTTGGCCAATTTAGTTAGTGGTGAGTGGTTTGAGATGATTTTTGGGCAAATTTGGGTATTTTGTGTAATTTTGGGATTTTTGGCAAAAAGTTGGGTTATAGGGGTATTTTAGTAATTTGGTGATTTTTGGCTAGAATGGGCAAGTAAGCTATGAAACCATGCTAAACCAATAGGAGCCTTGTGAGGACTCATTTTGGATGCTCAATATGCTGGTTCTAACCCTCTTAGCCAAAGACTAGGGGTATAGGTTCGTTCATATGAGCTTTCTAAAAGGAATCACGAAACCATGTCAAGGGGTCTTAGGGTTTGGGGTAAGAAATTCTAGTGGGTGCAAGTCATTTCAACTATGTGTGTGCAAGCCATTTCAACTACCAGACCACCCAAGGTTAGTCCTAAGGTCTGACCATCCTATGGGAGACTCCCCTTGAGTTCCCCCATACTGACCTCACCTACTAAGTGCTAGAGGTTATGACCAATATGTGGAACTTCAAGTTGAGCAAAGAAGATTTTAGAATTTCTAATGGTGAGAGTTCCTTTTCTAGTTTTCTAGGAATAGCCAACAGGAAAATCCTATCGTTAGGCTACTAATAAGGAAAACAAATTAGAGCTCAACCGAAAATGAGATCATCATCAGCCAGTATTCATAATCATTCTGAGGTTAAAGATGCTCTTATTTCTATTGATAGCAATAAGTCTCCTCGTCCTGATGGCTTTACTCCTGCTTTTTATATTTTTTGTTGGGACATTGTTGAAAAAGATGTTGTGCTTTGTGTGCAAGATTTTTTTAGAGGAAGGGATCTTCCTAAGTATTTTAAATCCTCTAATCTTGTACTTATTCCTAAAAAGGTGAATTCTAACAGTTGGGATGATCTTAGACCTATTAGTCTTAATACTGTAATTTCTAAAATCATTTCTAAGATTGTGGTTAATAGCTACAAACTCATCTTAATAATTTGATTACCTTGCATCAGCCGACCTTTATTAAAGGTAGATCTATTGAGGAAAATGCTTTGATTATGCAGGAAATGATTTTAGATCATGATAAAAATTGTAGAAATGGGAAAATTATTTTTAAATGGATATTAAGAAGGCTTTTGATACTATTCGTTGGGATTTTATTTTGAAAAGTTTCAAGGCTAGAGGTTTTAATAATCGTTCTTGTTCTATTATTCGAAGAATTCTTCATAATAACTTATATTTTGTACTAATTAATGGTAAGAAATGTAATTTTTTTTCTTCTACTTGTGGGAGTAAGCAAGGAGACCCTTTGTCTCCTATTATTTTTATCCTGGCTTTTGATTTTCTGTCCAGATATCTTAATAATTTTCCTACTATGTATTATTCTATTAAAGGAGATTTTGGAATCTTTCATCTTGTTTATGCTGATGATTTTATTATTTTTACCAATGCTAGTAAGAAGTCTATAATGAAACTTTGGGATGCACTTGATATTTTTCAAAACATTTTAGGTATGTCTTTCAATATGAATAAATGTTACTTCTATTGTTCTAAGAAAATTTCTAGTATCAAGAAGAATTAGATCCAGGACTTCACCAAGTGTAATAATGGGAATTTGCCTTTTACTTATTTATGCTTAAATCTAAATAAAGGTAAAAGAAAAGTTCATCTTTTTGATAATCTTATTTAAAATCATGTCCTTAGATAACCTTCTTCGGATAACCTTCTTCTATCTTTTGGTGGTAAGATTACTCTTCTTAAAAGTATTCTTACTTCTTTACCTTTATATACATTACCTTTCATGAAAATTCTTAATTGTTTAATTAAAAAAATTGAGAGCAATTTTAATAAATTTCTTTGGACCGGTAAAATTCTTTGGGCCGGTAAAGATTCTAAACTTCATTGGATGAGTTGGAAGAAAATGTGCAAATCAATTCATAATAGAGGTTTGGGATGGGATTTAGAAGCATTACAGATTCTATGCACATCAACTACATGATGCTTTGGTTTCATTTTCGTAAAGGTAACTATTTGGTCCAATTTAATGAGGACTAAATATTTTGGTAACTCTCATCCCCTTTCTATTACTTCTAAACCTAATGATTCATTTATTTAGAAAGAAATGCTTAAAGCTACTCGTATTACTGAAGATTTCATTTGTTGGGATGTCGGTGAAAGAATTTGTAGTTTTTGGTATGACTGGTGGATAAGATATTATCTTTTGGTGGTAAGATTACTCTTCTTAAAAGTATTCTTACTTCTTTACCTTTATATACATTACCTTTCGATATTAATTTTTCTATTAATAAGTACTAGAATAGTGACCATTAAGATTTTCTTAAACTTTGTAGTTTAGTTGGGAAGGATCAGTTAATTCTTATTGAAAAAATTCCTATTACTAATGATATTGATAATATAATTATTAAAAGTAATTATGGAGTTTCGATTTATAAAACTTTTGCTAAATCATTATCTTATTCCAATGGTTTTGATTTCTCTTAGGCTTGGAATTCTTTTATTAAGCTATCTTTGTCATTTTTTATTTGGAGGCTTTTTCATCGCATCTTACTTAGTGATGATATTCTTAAATTAAAATGTTTACATCTTCCTTCTAGATGTTTTCTTTGTAAACAAGTGGAAGATAATTTGGAGCATTTTTTTATTTCATGCACATATGCTAAGGAGGTTTGGAATAATGTTTTTACTTTTTGTGATATGTCGATGAATGATGTCACTAATTTTTCCATGAATGGTTTCTTTAACTTTTGGAGATATTTTTGGAGATATGTTGGTGAGAATATTTTTTTTACCTCTATTCCTACTATTGTTTGTTGGTACATTTGATTTGCTAAGAATAAATCTAAACATGATGACAATTTGATTACTACTCATTCATGTTTTATCTTCGTTACTAATTTTATTTATAATGTACTTCGTTTTGGTAATTTTAAAAAACGTTTGGGTTTGAATTTAAGAAACATCTTTGCTAGAAGTAACATAGATATTCCTTCATATTATAAGCCTGTTACTAATTTAACTCGTTGGAATAAACCTTTGCGTGACCTTCTTATAATTAATATTGATGGAAGTTTGAATAATTTTTTTGTTGGAATTGGTGGAGTGTGTGGAATTGGTGGAGTGTGTTGTAATTTTGAAGAAAAATGTATTTTCTGATTTTCTGCTCTTACTATCGTTGTATCTCCTATTTGTTCTGAAGATGAAGCTGTTTTAGTTGCATTAACTTTAGCCGTTAATTGTGGTTGGCATTTGATTGATATTAAGATGGATTCTTCGAAACTTTGGAACTATTGTAGTGAGAAGAAAACGTATCCTTGGAGTCTTATTTTTCAAATGAAAAAAAAATTTGCTCTCCTTAAAATTGTGCAGGTTAATTGGCTATTTACATATCACAAAGGAAACCAATGTGAAAATTGGGCTGCTAAGCGTGGATTGGAGAAGCAAGACTTCATATCTCGGTTCGAGTACCTCATGAGCATTTTATTCTTATTCATGGAGATAGTTTAGAAACTCCTTATATTCAATGTGATTATATTTTTTAGACTTTTTTGCGTGAATTGTACTTAGTGCTTGCAGTTTCTTTTTTTCGTGAAATTATCAGTCACAAACCATATAAAATTTTCTTTTTTGGAATAAAATTTCGTACGGGATTCCTTGAAAAAGAAAACGTATCCAACAGCTAAACTTCAATTTTTGCAAATATACATCATCTTACGAAATCGAGAGAGTGTGTATTTCACATTTAAAAGTTAAAAATAGTGGTGTTTCTAATATGATATGAAATACTGGGCGGTAAAAATACAAAAAACAAAATTTAGATATATATATATATATATATATGTAAATGTCTCCTATATTTATTAATTTTTTAAAGCATCAAACATACTATTTTCTTAAATAACTGAAATATTTCTTAGTCTAATATCAAGTTATCAATTATATAACAACGATATAATAATAAAGGTTAATAAAATATGGTAGTATACTAATATATTATTAGAATTCGGCGGTGTATTATTCGAG
This sequence comes from Phalaenopsis equestris, assembly GCF_001263595.1. Lineage (NCBI taxonomy): Eukaryota > Viridiplantae > Streptophyta > Magnoliopsida > Asparagales > Orchidaceae > Phalaenopsis > Phalaenopsis equestris. The sequence continues at coordinate 93,280 of NW_018253706.1, read as the reverse complement.
AAAATATTGTATCAGGACTCCGCACGTAGAGTTACGTGCGAAGTCCAATGAAATCATGCCACGTGGCAGTGACTGCAAAAAAAATAAAATTTGTCGGGTAACATAAGAGAATATTCCTCCCATGTTATTCACGTGTTATTGTGTGTTATACAAGTGTTATTGTGTGTTATTAAAGTGTTATTGATTTGTTATTGTGTTATTATAACACAGAGAATATTCTCAGAATATAATAACACTTGACTAACATACAATAACAACTGAATAACACGTAATAACACGGGAGAAATATTTCCGTTACTGGGCCGATTTTTTTTTTCTGACTTTTACGTGACGAGATTTCATTGTACTCCGCACGTAACTGTATGCTGTTTCCTAATACAATATTTTTTTGTATTATTTATGGTTGAAATATAAAAGATTATAAGAATATGCGAATAAAAATAACATTAAAATATGTCATATCTAATGTTAGATAAGTTTAAACTAAAAGCCAAATGAATTTAATTACACTCAAAAAGTTTGAAAATATGCATAGGTATTCTATTCTAAACTTTGGAAAAATTATTGTCAAAGATTAGTAGGAATACATACAAATCGAATTATGCGAAGTAATTCGCCGCCATGTCTGTGCATGGCAAAGTTGCGTGTGAACACTTCAAACTTTTTCATTTTACTTTTCTTCGCTTATAAAATAATGTGAGAAAGATCTTAATCCTTCTTATATTTCATTCCATATTGTCTACCTATCGAATTTCATAAGAATTTATTCAGCTCCAGCTGTCCACTGGTCCCCTCAGATATTTTTTGGGAGCATTTACATACATATCACATAATCTCCTTTTTACATATCTAGCTTTTACTGTCATACTTTCATATTTATAAACATGGCGGTCAAAGTTTAACATCACAGAAAAGAAAATGGCATTTTGAAAGTGGAATACACATTGTCATGATTATGGTGTGACATCAAGGTGATATAAATATAAATATGAAAATTATGATGTTACACATTCATAAAGAATTGTGTCAGAATAATCTCTTCAAATTTTTCGTTAACATGAGATTCAAAATTATTGGATTTATTGAAGACGGTGCAATGCATAAAAAAGGTTATATTGCGCTACTCGTAATGAAAAATTGAAGGACTTTAAATTTCATTCTAATAATAATTTGATTAGCCTATTCAGAACATCTTCGTTTTAAATTTTTATACAAGTTGTTTCCATAAAAAATAAACAGAATAAATTTTAGAATTATTGAATTTATTCTAAGTGAATGTAATTGATGTGTGCTAGAGAATTAGTGGCGATGGAATAATGAATTATTGCCCCAGCATTCCATAAAGAAAAAATCAAGGGGCCTAGTCTAGTCGGATATAGTCAACTATAACTTGATGAGTACATGTGCAAACCGTTATCCCACATGCGGAAAAAGGTCACACAGTCCCAACATTCGTATACAGGAGAACTCGTTGCCAATGGTCGGGAAAGGTTGCAGTTGCCAAAAATTCAATAAATCGTCCTCAAAGTGAGTCGATGTGTGGTATTCAAAATGATACACTGCTAAGTAAATGCTCGACTGCACTAAGACGTTGGTCACTAATTTGCATAGTACTTCATTGCCTGCAATGTTTGTCGATGTTTAGCCAGGTTCTTTGTTGAAAAGAGTACGGGGCAACTTATTGTGGTTGACGATGGACGGCGAGTGATGGTCGACAATGGTCAAAATGATGATAATCATCGTAGGTAGGAGCGAGAAGCATTCTTCGGATATATGCGATGTAGAACACTGGACTTCAGCTTCTTGTATACTCAATCACCTCCAAGCTCAAATCTTAATCCCCCTTTAATAAAGAGGGTAGAGTTCTTTTTTTAGAGTCCACGAAAAGTCTCCCAACAAATAATGAAAGAATATAAGTCACTCTATCGAATGACTTACAGAGATCCTCTTGTTTGAAAAGTATTTTGTAGACAGTTGAGTGTCTTAATGGTGTCATAATTAAGTGATCTTGAATTTATTAGATTTGTTTTATCAAGACGATCGATTTCACTATAAGCTTGTCAGATTTAAAATTTGTTCGACCTTCTGATTGGGTATTAGAAACTTCAAAACATAGATTAATGGCTTCAATTAGGCTCAATTTGATTTTGATTGGCTCAATGTTGATTTCATTGTGTTCATCTCGTTGAATAGGCTAGTTTAACTATAAGTTTGCTGAAGTAGAAGTTTTCAATGATTTTTTATATGAGTTTGAACATTTTTTGCTAAAAAATTGCTTCGAGATTTTTGTTGGATTATGAAAATTTATTGATGGCATATCAGTTGTTTGTATTTTTGAGTAAAGCTAACTTCTTCATTCGAGAATACCAAAATCCAAAATTTTAGTTTTCAATGTATGTGTGTTTATTAACATATATTTATATAAGTGTGTAGCTCAGTTGGCGTGGGTCTCTCTCTCTTCCAGGCCACCTTGCTTTTGAGGCTCCTTTCTATATAAATTGACATTTTTATTGTTGGGGTAGGACCGGGCTGTTGGCTCGGTGAAGCGGTTTTGGATGTGGACTGGTGGGCAAGAGATCGGGATAGAGGATCCGTCAGAGTGAGTCGATGGTCAAGCAGCGTGGGCCTTGGTCAGGCTTGGGAGCGAGTTGATGGGGCGAATGACGTGGCTACACTATTTTCATTTTGGATACCCCGACTTTAGTAGGATCACGATCCGAGAAGCGTGGATCCGATGACGTGTGTTGTGCCTAGCAATTGAGGAGATCCATAGCATGCATGACCACACAAAATCAAATCCAAAGGACAATGAAGGGGCCATGTCACCAATTCGATAATAAATGGGATCAGACGGTGGGATGGCTGCATTACACATAGAATAGATTCCGGCAAAATGCAGGAAAACTACTATCCCACAATTTCATGTATGGAACTAGTTAGATTCACATGAAAATGTGATCAAACTGTTGATTTGGGCTAGAAATGACTGTGCAGGTGAGGCGTACTCAGATTATAGTCTTTTTAGCCAATTTTTTGCTCTTTTGAGCCTATAAAATTGGCAAAAGATGAAAGAAAAAGTTAGTGTCTCCTCGCCATGCATTTCTAAGGGGATTCTCATTGAAGAAAAGTTTGAGTCTTCCCACCATTCATTCTCGAAGGGTATCTTCATGGAGAAAAGTTAGAGATTCCCCACCGCACATTTTGAGGAGAATTCTTCATGAAGGAAATTTAGAGTCTCCCCGACATGCATTTTAGAGAGATTCTTCATAAGGAAAAGTTTGAGTCTCTTCGTAGCGCACTCTGGAGGGGATTCTTTAGGAAGAAAAGTAAGAGTTTCCCCTTTATGCATTTCAAGGAGATTCTTTGTGAAGAATATGGAGTTTCCTCACCGGGTATTCAAGAAAAGATTTTTTGTGAAGAAAGATTTTAGTTTTATGTTGTGTAGTCTGGAGGGAATACCTCATGAGGAAAAGTTATTCATGAAGAATAGTTGGAGTGTAGCTACTGTGCATTACAAATGAAAATCTCGTGAAAAAAGTTGTAGTTTTCTTGTCTTTTATTCTAAAGGGTGTTCTTTGGGAAGTGTATTTAGTGTCTTAAGGCATACTACAGAGTCTCGTAGGTGTTGTGATGCTTTTTGAAGGAGATTTTCTATGATCTTGTTATGCTTTCTGATTGAGATTTTCAACATTGCTCTCACGTATTTTGAAGGAGATTTTTCATGCTACTATCATTTCTTAGAAGATATTTTTCATGTTATCTTTGCACTTTAAAAAGGTTATTTTCCACTCTACTGAGACACCAACATCTAGAGAACTATGTTCCTTAGAAAATTAGCAAAACTACCATAATTTTTAGGAGGTGATGGCAATACCATTTGAAGATGAGCTGGCCCTTATTTCAAGGGCATGAAAGATAGAGCTTGCAAAGAACAATTATATCCTTGGTGAGCACAAGAAGGATAAATTCTCGACCAAAACTTGTAGCCTTTGTAGGCTTTTCAAGCAAAGATGTTGGCTTTTGAAGAGGAGAACATGAAATTGTTAAACTTTTGAAGACGAGAAGGATCTTGCAGTGGATTAATATCTTCTCTTTTGTTGGCTTGCAAATTTTTTACTAGAGTGTAATTATCTATATGTCTTTCTTGTATGATTTTTGTTGCATGTTTATTGATGTTTTGTTGTCTGAATTATATTGTTGCAGCCATTGGTATTATTTAGTGATTTTCTCTCAATTATTTTCTTTTAATCATGCGTTCATATGTTGTAAAGTTGAAATGTATTGGTCTTTCTTAGACTTTTCTTTTGCTTTATTTATGGAAGTTGGGTCCGTGCAACTTGGCCCAAACAAGAGACAAAAATAAATATTGAAAGCTTTGAATCTAGTAGTCCAATTAGAGTGTTGCCCTCGAGAAGAAGCTTAGTAACATCAGAATCTTATAAGGCTTACAACAGCTTAAGATATTTTTCCTCCAAATACAAAGAAGTCTTTAATCAAATTTAGCGCATGTGCTTTGTATAAAAAATCATCTACACTTTGAGGCTCGTGCCTTCTAGGGTTTATGGCTTTTGAGGCTTGTAGTCTTCTGAGATCTATAATGTATCTGTACATTCTGAGGTTTGTAACCTTCTGAAATTTTTCATGTACATATAATTTTTTAGGATTGTATAACTCTAAGAATAAAGATTTTTTAGTGGATACACTGTCAACCACTTTCTCTAAAAGAGTATTTTTAATGAGGAATCTATCCACTACTAGCTTCTTAACAAGACTTGCATCCTAGCCTCATCTTCGAGGGGCATGGTAGCTTCCCATTAAGACTTTCTTCTTGGGCTCATCATCTAGGGGTAGTCTGGCTTCTCATTGAGTCTTGCCTTCTGAACTGGAATTTCAGGGTATGGGTGGAAATCTTGTTTGCCACTCACCCTCTAAAGGTCTTTCTTCACAAAAACTATTCTGAAAGATTAAAAAAAATTTATTGAATAAGGAAAGTTTATTGAGCAATAATTCCTTAAAAACATAAGGAACTTTTTTTAGAGATAAAATTAGAAACTTATAAGCTCGGATGAATAAAAATAAAATCTTTTACTAAAATAAGATAGATTATTGTTATATTTCTCATTCAATAATCCCAACAATTTTATTTTGATTCTCCTCACCTGGTTCAGGTGATTTTGACATATCAGACTTTAATTTCTTTCTTTAAGTGAAATATATATTTCTGTTGAATGTCTTTTTGCACAATGAAAATGATGGTATTGCGATTAGTCTCAATCATATAAACTTTTTAATGCCCTTTGCCCATTAAGGACCTTTTTATTATTGATTTCTATCTATATATTGACATGTGACATATTTAGTGGAATATACTCTTTTTCTATTAAAAGCCCACGTCGCTGGATTACGAGATGAAGAATGAAATCATGATTGCTATGTGGTTTGATCTTCTTTTGTTGTGAGGTTTGATCTACATCTCAGGGTTAATCTTAGGTCAACCCCTAAATTGCTAGAATTGCTCCTTATGTACACTAATGGTTTCATCTGTTGTGATTTATGCTTCAGTACGGTAAACAAGATCTACATAAGAGCAGACCCTCTCCTGCATCAATGACGCGTAGAAAGGTCCTGTGTGGAGCCCTCCAAGAAAGATTACCCTCATTAATTTAAGATCCACCTGTAGAATCTGACGCACCTCAATGAAAAATCTGTGTAAGTATTCTTGAAGTGATTTTCCCTCATTTTCACAAATTCATGAAAGATGGGATCGATCTTTAATGATTATTCTATTCTTTATGAATTGTTATATAAATAGCCTAGCAGGCTTATTGAAGGTGTAGATAGTGCCTCCTAGAAGAGAGAAGAGCCAAGTGCTAGTTTGACCCTTGAGTGTGGTAGGAAACACATGAAAAACAAGAGCATCAGAAGAACACTGAATGTGCATGATGGTTAAATAACATAAAATGTGCTCCTAAGGTTTAGCTGCCCCTTCATAGAAATCAATTTTTTGGAGCATGAAGCTTATTGGGATGAGGTATTGGAGAATTTCTTTGACCAAGGGAAAAAAGCTTAGAATTTATGATGAGTAGGGAAGTGATTCTTTTCATTTATAAGGAACACTTCTCAAACTAGGCTCCACAGTGTCATAGATGATATTATCAAGAGTGGAAGCAATACAGGGAGGTGTCTGGTGATCTTCTTGGGACAGATGTGTGGAATTCATAGTATCGAGGATGTCAACGTTTTGGCATAATGGAGGGATGTACGAGTATTCTCAATTTTGGCAATCCTTACCGATTTTTGGTTTTGTTGTAAATAATGTCCATATAACATTGCGGGCTTCGGTATTTAAACCTCACATTGGAGCCAAAAAATCTCATTCTGAGAGTCTTCCATTTTTTTTCATTCACTCTTCCATGAAGGGTCTTGAGGTGCCTTCTCTGGTAGTGTAACATCTTTTATGAGAGGAATAGTCATAGTCTTAACGTATTAGGCTTCATGATTATCACCTAGAATGGTGTGTGTTGGAATGTAACACACGATTTTTGTGAGTACTACTTTTGGTGGCCATTCAATTAGTCTTGTAAGTTCAGTAGTGGTGGGATTGACTTTCTTATAGATGACACCAAACAGATGCATGTTAGAGAATTTATGGTGATAGAGTACTAAATTATTGTCTAAGGGTTTTACGAGAATCTAATACACAATCAGAAAGTAAAAGTAACAAGTAGAGACATTAAAAGCTCTTATGTGGAAAACTTGGAAAGGGAAAAAACCATGGGCTCTACCCCAATCCACTATAGCTTGATGAGTAAATGTAATGGCCATGGCCCTTATCCCACATGAGGGAAAGGGTTACACACTTATAGGTTCATATGTCGGATGACTCCTTACATAATAGTTGAGAATGGTTTTAGTTACTAGAAGTTTAGTACACCATCCTCAAAATGAATCACCGCGTGATGTTTACGATGATGTGTTGCTCTTATAATGCTCTACTACTTCATAAGTTTGCTCGCTACTCTGCATAATGCTTTTTTGTCCTACAATGTTAGCTGCTATTCAGAAAAGGTGCTTCATTGCTATGAGCTAGGCATATGGTGGTCGATGCTTGCCAACGAGCGGTGGTTGATGGTGTTCGATGGTGGCTGAAGCGAGAAGCATTCACCAGATCTTCGGTGTAGAACACTAGACTTCAGCTCCTTCCTCTATCAATCCATTCCAAGCTCGGTTGTTAGTACCCTTTTATGAGGAGGGTAGGCGCTTTTTTATAGAGTTTAGAAGAGGCCTTCAAGCAAATAAGGTAAGAATCTGGAGCACTCCATTAGATAGCCCAGATAGATTTCCTTGATAAAATGGTGCTCTGCAAACAGTTTAGTGCCTTAACGGTGTGGGAATTGAGGAATATTTGGCTTGTTTAATTCATCTCATCAAAACACTTGATTTAATTATGCTCATCAAATTTGAAATCTATTTGATGTTCCAATTGGGCACCAAAAGCTTCTAAAAATGGCTTAACAGCTTGATTTGGCGCAGAATAGGTTAATGTTGGTGTCATTATGTTTGTCTTATCGAGTCAGTGAATTTGACCGCAAGTTTGCTGAAATCAAAGTTTTGGGTGTTTTTAATGTGAGTTTTAAATTTTTTACTAAAAAGTTATCCCAACATTCATGACATGCCTTAAGATTTTTGTCGGACGAAGAAAATATGTTAATGGCATATCAGTAATATATAAATAATTATTACGTGCTAGAAAATTTACAACAATAGCCATAAAATTTATAGCAGCAGATTAATAATTTAATATCTTAACATTGCATGAAGACCTAACATACACAAATAATTGAAAAGTAGTTGGAAAAAAACAAAATAATTTTTTATATGGAAAAACCTAAAAAAAAAAAATCACGAGGCCTAACCCGCTTGAGGTAATCTACTATAAGTGTGCAAGTACAAATGTACACTCTTTTCTCACAATTAAGAGATATTGATTACTATTTTACAACAAATACAACACTTTCAGTATACAACGTACAAAAAAATACAAGTATTAGGAACAATTGTCGTATTCTGACTACAATAGTTGTACGTAGTGGCCACTGGTGGCCGATGGTCAGTGGAGGCAAATGTTGGTGGTGGTGGGCTGCTACGAGAGCTAAAAGTTATTGTTAAATCATCAATACATCGACAAGCAAGGACGACTGATGGCAGTTGGCGATGCCTGACGGGTGACCGTCAACAGTGTCTGGGGACTATGGATGGAGGAAGTTATTGTCGGATCTTCAGTACAAAATCCGCTCTGAAATTCCTCTTCTTCTCTTTTCCCACTAGGTTAAGAGAGAGGGATCTAATTATAGCCTCTAAAGTATGAATATTTTGATTTTTCGGCGAATAACTTTTTTAATCACCTCATCAGATGATCCATATCAATCCTCCTTGATCATAAGGGGCTTTTAAGGATTTTAGTGCCTTGGAGACCACAAAATTAAGCAAGCTTAGGCATGTTGGATTTCTCTCGTTGAGGCATTCGATTTGACTATAAATATGTCAAAATTTGCGCCAATTTTGGTATCATTGAGTTCGTATTGTCGAGAAGATAAGTTTGACTATAAATATGTTTAAATCAGAACTTGTTGAAATCGTATTAGTAGATGATATTAAATTGATTATTATAAAAATGCATCAAGATTCATGCTTGTTGATAATAATTTCTTAACGAGTCATCAAATCATTTAAAAATATATTTAATTATCTAAAAGTAAATTCAACTCATCAAAATATTAATAACATTTTGTTTTTTAAAATTGTGATCCTAAGCACAAGTAAATAAAAGAGAGGATAGATAATCAAAAAATCGAAGGAAATTAAAAGAAATATTTCCCCCGTAAATAAATTTTGAAGCAAAAAGAAAAAAAAAAATCAGACTTGAACATAGCTCCAAATAAAGTAAGTTGTAAGAACAAGAGAAAGGATATCACTCATTGCCAAATAAACTTTCAAATAATATAGAATGAAAAAATTGTCCTAAATTTCGTGAGATAAAATTTCTTGCATATTTATAATTGTATAAATTTTTTTCTCAAATATATGTCGACTATTTGATGCTCCGATTTGTAGAGTAGATGTTTTAGATTCGACTTATGTTAAGCAAGACAGCGGTAGATCTAGGAAGACTTGGGCATATTGTATAAAGCATGATCTTAATTTATCAGAATTGAATGAAAATAGGACACTAAAGAGGACGCAATGGAGAAAAAAATATTCATGTACCCGGTCCCACTCGAGCCATATAAAAGTTTTGTTATTGTTTGTTATACAGTAGTAAAGAGCAACCCATCATATATCTTTTTAATCCACCTCTAATATCATCTACAAGGCCTCAGAAAACTCAGGCTTGGATTCTGGAACAGTATTTGAGAGGAGACCAAGCAAGGTCAGATTCATAATGATAAATTGGGGTATTTACATGCATAACCCCAAATTCCTATATATTTACATATCTAAAATCTAAATTTTCTTTTCTAATATTTATACCACGTAAAACTTTCATATCATATCAAAAATATCACTACTTTAACTTTTAAATTGAAATACACATTTTTTATACATAAGAAAGCTGGCATATATGTAACAATTGAAATTTAGGTGTTAGATATATAAATACATTAAAATTGACTGATACATGTCTAAATCTTTATAGAAATATTTTAAAGCATCACCGTCCAAAGCTCGAGATAAAAAACAAATAGAGAAGAGAATTAGAGCTCCCATTTCTTCTACATGAACTGCATCACATGTTCTCTTTTGTTCAAGTTTCCTCCTTGAACTTTCCCATGTTCCATGGCTTTCTGACTTGAAACTTCCCACATATTTTCTTTAGCAAGTTGACCCTAAACAATTTGTACCTTTTAACATGGGGAACATTATTCTATGTGTATAATTATTATGTAAGTTATAATACTTTTGGGCTGACTATATTTTGAGTCAGCGAGCTAGGTTAAACTTGAGCATAAACATTACATAGGAAAGAAATTTTCATAACTCCGCGTCTTTTCCGCATAAAAATTGGTCATACATGGCAACTTAAGCTCTAATTTAACTCAAAAAATTCAAGTCTAAGTTAATTCGATTAATTTTCTGATTAGATTTGGGTCTCAAACCACAACACTTTTTTTTTTGTGTCTGGTTTGTTTGGTTGAAGGCAAATTAAGCTTGGGTTAGACTTTCTAACTCATATAATATCCAAATTTGATTCGTGTCATGTAATTTTTGGTTAGACTCGAACCCATCCCACGATCCCAATTTGACATTATTAAGATTGACAATTTATTATATATTTGGAATGGTTATTATTTATAAAAATAGGTATTTTAAATATATCCCAACTTATATATTTGGAATACTCAAATGGTCAAAGCTTTCTATACCTACTCCTCAGACCCATGTAGTGCAATGGTAAGTTGCTCCTCTTGTAGCTAGGTTGTTTTACCGGACGTTTACTTTATTTTATACTTTTCAACTCTAGTAATTTGCTGCTGGATTCTTGGTCGAGGCAGCAAAGTGTTTATTTCAGGGGGACTTGGATACATGAAACTCAAAGCTACCTACAATTACACATCTCAACCCTAAATTTTGGTATTTATGCGATCTAACACCTCCTTAAACTGGTTTTAGATGAACTTGTCGACACAGGCACTCAAACAGAAATGCCCTCTAAACTAACGAATTAATGAAGTCATTTTCCTCTTTATCGGTGGTTGATGGTGTGACGTTCTGGTACTAGTTGGCAACATCCCCGCAGGATTCTTCTTCAATATTAGCTTGCACTCTTTCGAAGATTTTTTTGCAAGTGTCATACCAAAAACATTAATTAAAGCAACATAATATTTTAAACACTTTTTCTTAAAAAGGGCACGCCGATTTTGTCTCACGTATGGTCAAAATTCGTACATACTTACATATTTAGTGTATTTATGATTTGATTGACTTCAAAGAGACTCACTGTTCCCACAATTCCTTGATTAACCGGATATTTTTTTATTATTATATTTTTACTTTTTGTATGTTTTTAATTACTATTTTTAATATTTTCTTGTCATTATTTGATGTAATTTTTTTATTATATCCTTTGTTAATTGGGTTAATTATTATTTTATTTACTATTTATAATATTTTGTTATGATTAACCTCATAGGCAAAGAAAATATATTTTTTAGGTTTTTTAATATTTTTAAAATATTTTTACAATTTTTAATAATTTTTAGCTTATAATAATAAAAATAAAATAATTTTTAGGTTATAATAAAAAAAAAAAAAATAAAAAAAAAAATAATAATAATAATAGAAATTAAAAACAATAAATTATTAATAATTACAAAATTTATGGAAAACCCAAAATATTATTAATGAAAATAATAATATTAGTATCAATATTTGTAATATAATATTTAAACTAACAATATTAAATAAATGAATACATAAATAAATTGTAATAATAATATTTTTTATAAGAATAATTGTAATAATAATGATAATAATATTGATAATGAAATTATAATAATAATAATAATAATAATAATAGTAATAATAAATGTGGTACCATTAATAATATTATTATTACCTTTATTAATTTTTAAAATTATAAAAAAGCATTATTAAAGTTAAAAGTTTTTAAAAAATAATGATAATAATAGTAATAATAATAATAGTAAAAATTTTAATAAAGAATAATTGTAATGATGATGATGATGACGATGAATTTTTTTTTGTACGTTGATTTATTTCTTGAGTAGACTTATATATTTAGTCATTTGAGGTAATTTAGTTTCAAGTGCCATTTAAGCTGCGACCACATCAACTAGTTAACACATCTATAATTTTAGTGACAAGATGAGTTAGTGAACTTGAATGTGTTAAAAAATGTTTGTATTTAAGGCTAAAATTTTTTTCAAGAACATGTAAAAATTCTAAGAGCTTGGGATGCAAGATTGCATCCTCCTGACCAGGAAGTTCTCTTGGCTCAAAATTCACTTAGATTATACATTTTAAAAAAAAATAGCTAGAAACTTTAATTTATTAAAAAGTATATAGAAGAAATCACATAGATTAAATTAAGTAGTTAATAATAACAATAAACTAGAAAATCAAAACGTTTAGCTTCAACAACAACAAAAAGGCTCATATATTAAATAATTGGTTGACTCAACCCAAAATTTATTACTTAGGTTCATTAATAAAAAATGAGTCAACAAGTTTCAACATTTATGTTATATTACAATGGTGAATCAGTAACTTTTAATAATTTTAACCTAAGCTATGTAAGAGGTCGTTGTCAACCTATGTGTATACCGACACAGTTAAACATTTTGAATTAGACATTTTTGTTTTAAATTGAGTCATTGTTCACGGATACATATGTATGACATAGCAAAAGATGATACTCAAATTTGAGAGAACAGGGAAGGCTATGAAACTATGGATAGTGACTCAAGTGTTGATTCTGATATTGACTCCAATAATAGAACACATGCACTAATAAAGATAGATGTGCGTGAGATTATAAGTCGCTGATTGATTATAAAACATTCCACCAATAATGCACCATTTCTTGATGCTATAAGTTTCTGCAATGATTACTTTCAAGCATGTCGTACAACTGAGGAGTAGGACAAGGATGTGAAAGTTGATGCTCCTACATGTCCAACAAACACAACAGGATGATACTCAAATTTGAGAGAACAGGGAAGGCTATGAAACTATGGATAGTGACTCAAGTGTTGATTCTGATATTGACTCCAATAATAGAACACATGCACTAATAAAGATAGATGTGCGTGAGATTATAAGTCGCTGATTGATTATAAAACATTCCACCAATAATGCACCATTTCTTGATGCTATAAATTTCTGCAATGATTACTTTCAAGCATGTCGTAAAACTGAGGAGTAGGACAAGGATGTGAATGTTGATGCTCCTACATGTCCAACAAACACAACAATGTTAGGGGCTTGGTAGTGATCTAGACTCGATGTCTAAACTCAATTGATTGGATTTAGAAGATGATACGATTGGTGATTAACATCTTTAAACACTACAAGCCTGACTTTAATTGTGGGCAACATAATCTTTAAATGGCCCAAACTTGCCCTACCCACTCGCATAACTCTTAAATGAAACATCAATTGATTAATCGAGTATCCTATCCTTAAGAAAATTATATTATCAAGTTTCACTAAGCAACGGGGTAGTCACACTTCAACCTCTGATAATTAATGGAATAATATGATACGTTCAAAATGAACTCCAAATATTTTAAGAGATCTTCAAAGTGGTTCAGGGTCATGCCTCAAGCACTGATCCCCGATAACTGTTTGTATGCAACAGTATAACAATAATTTTGATTGTATTTTTCACTTATATTTTCTTATTTCGAAACAAAATCGAAAACTTGAACCTGAAGAAAAATAATAATTTAACTTTTAATTTATGTATATTGGGATACTACACAAGTATACGTATCGTTATTAAGTAATATAGAACTTTTTGACTAAGACCTGAATATCAAACCCACAGGGGGAATATGCAATACGTACTCAAACTTTCTATTTTTAATAAAAAGATAATTATCTAAACTAAAGATGATTTTTGCAGTAATGAAATTTTAAATATTTTTGGTATTTTCAAAATTTTGATAGAATAATAACAATTTAAAAAGATAACTAGAGTTTTTGTAGAAGAAAAACACTAAATATGAAAATATATTTCTTCTTGTTATGAATCAGTAATAAGTATAGGAATTTTTTTTGTGGAAGTATGTAAATTGTGTTGTGCGAAATAGGAGCAATAATATGCTTTAACCTTACTAGAGATCCTATAAAGAACATTGACTAATTTAAAGTTTGAATAGTTCTGAAGATCGCTAGGCAGAAGATACTAGCTCTCACTCTAGCGTTCACTCGATTCCCTCCACCTAGGGGCTAACATTCTCGTATCAGAACCTAAAACAATAAACCAAGTTGGGGGCTTTAACCTGTCACTTTAAAGTCCTCTAACTCTACACCC